>NW_027645139.1:0-23976 GCF_032717465.1 Coenobita brevimanus | reverse complement strand
GTCTTTAAAGCTACCACCGAAAACCAGGATGCTTTTGTATGGTAGGTACCAGAAGGATAATTTCTCCTGTGAAGAGATTGAGGAAGGCTTGATGCAACTCTGTAAACATTTGCAAGGAACATTAAACACTACTGAGGTCAAACAGAAGACTGAAGCAAAGAAAAAACCCACTAACCAACTGATTGGGAAAGTTAAGTCAGAGAAGACTAAGTATGTGCCTAAAGAAGAGATAGGTACTTTACTTAGCTCCTTAAAGGCTGAGGATAAAGTATTAAAGATAAGGAATAGACATGCTGAGGATATTAAGGAAATAAAACCTTCCATGGTAAAAGACAGGAAAGTTTGTGTCTTTTGTGGAGAGCAACATTCCAGTGTATCTTGTCAACAGTACCCTGATTATGCATCTAGAGTAGGGAAGCTTCAGGAACTGGGGTGTTGTATAATCTATATGAACTCTGAACATACTGCCGCGGACTGTAAGACTAAATTAAATCTTTGCTTTAAATGCAAAAAAGATCATCATCATAGTGCTTTATGCCCTAGGATGAATATTGAGGTTCCTAAACCTGTAAGCGTCAATATGACAATTGCAAAAGGGAATGCTCCATTAGTAATGCCAGCTGCAGTACCAATAGCAGATGTGAAAGTATTGTTTGAGAATAGAAACCAATCAGTGTGTACCCTGTTTGATACGGGTGCTCAGAAAACTTTCATTTCTGCAGACATTGTGGAGAAATTAAAGTTACCAGTTATCGGCAAGGTAAATCTAGCCATTACAGGATTCTTAACAACTAGAAAGGCTCAGTCTTTTGATTTAGTTAGACCTGTAATACAATTAGGCAGATGTAAATGCCGTATAACAGCAGCTGTGCTTGATAATATGGAGAAAGTATATACATAAAAGGATTGAAGGAAACCTCTGATCATCTACAAAGCTCAGGGATAAAGTTGGCTAAACAGAATGTGGAATCAGATACTGTGGGTCCCATAAAAATGATAATTGGTTCTGATTACTGTGGAAGATTCCTACATAGGACCTTCAAAAGGAATAAGGTACAGTTGTTCAAGAGTCCAGGAGGTAACCTTATTATGGGTCAGTTGCCTTTTCCAAAACAAGTTAAAGAGAGGCCAAACTAGTAGACTCAGTCTTTGTTACCCTCACACAGTCATTGATGGTAGCTAGAATAGGTGCAGAATTAGAACCTACTCAGATAAATAACTTGTTGGATTAGAATATTGAACCTGTACAGAAACTGTGGGACCTAGACAGTGTAGGTATACACTCTGAGGAACCAACCCCTGAAGATGAAATAACTTTGGATCTGTATAATCAGTCTGTGGAATTTAAGGATGGACAGAATTGGGTAGGATTACCATGGAAACTAAACCATTCAGAGTTACCAACAAATTACCAAGCAGCTAAAGCTCAGTTAAATTCTCTTCTAAGAAAGTTGAGAGATAAACCAGAACATCTGACCATATATGATAATATTATAAAGGATCAATTGAAGAATAAATTTATAGAAAAGGTAGAATACCCTGTTAACCACAAAGAAGGACACTACTTACCACATCATGCTGTAAGCAAGGATTCAGTAACTACTCCCATAAGGATAGTATTCAACTGTAGTAGTAAAGCGTCCAAGGGATCAGCTAGCTTGAACGATTGCATATACTCTGGATCTACACTAACAGAGAAGTTAGGGAATGTGTTACTAAGATTTAGAAAGAAACCTTACGCTTACACAGCAGACATTAGTAAGGCTTTTCTCAGAATAGGACTGAGAGATGAGGATAGGAAATTTACAAAATTCCTCTGGCCTCATGATCCTCAAAATGAGGATAGTCCATTGAAAACTTACTGTTTCCGATCGGTGCTCTTTGGCTCTTGTGCTAGTCCTTTCCTACTTTGCAACACTTTAAAGCATCATTTTGAAAATGCCAAATGTCCAGAAATAGGGCAAGCTTTTTATATGGATAATTTGCAAGGTGTTGCTGATACAGAGTCGGAAGCTTTGATGGCTTATGAAGTAGCCAATTCCGAATGTGGGAAGGCAAATTTGCCGTTACAGAGCTGGAATACAAATTCACTGCTTTTGAGGAACAAAATACAAGAGGACTATCCAGATTCTGACATTCCCAAAATTCAAAATGTGTTAGGTCTTAACTGGGATACAACAGCTGATGTAATAAGTTTGAAACCAATTAAGTTCTCTGATGTCACTCTCACCAAGAGGTCCTTGCTAAGTCAGGTTTCCAAGCTATTTGACCCATTAGGATTTGTCAGTCCTAGAGTTATTAGGGGCAAATGTTTAGTACAGGAGGCTTGGCGAGAAAAGTTAGACTGGGACACTGAATTGGGTGAGACATATGTGGAACAATGGGAACAGATTAGAAAGGAGTTTGAAACTACATCAAGCATATGTATTCCCAGGAAAATAAACAATAATGAGAAGTCACACTTACACATATTTTGTGATGCTTCTCAGAGGGCCTACGCAAGAGGTTTTATGGAGCTCAAGCTGCCAGCAACAAATCAGTTATTAACATAGGAGATGTGGTCTTAGTGAAGACAGAACAGCCAAGATCCCAGTGGCCATTAGCTAAAGTGATCTCCACACACCCAGATTCTGAAGGGGTGCTGAGACTCGTAAAAATAAAATGCAGGGGACATACCAGTATAAAAACTATTGATAAACTGGTACCTCTTGAGTTATCAGCCACTCTGGATCCAGAGGATGGTGAAGATCAAACAGGTCAAGAGGCGCGACCTAAAAGGACCGCAGCACAGGGTTCTCGAGAACCATGGAGGGAACTCTTGGCTAAGGGTCATGTTACATGATACAACGTATCATTTTTCGCCGGCCCCAAAACTGTGGGAAATATTTTCTCCCAGAGCAGTTGCGCTCTCTATTTTCATCATAGTTATCCCTGGTTAAAGGCAGAGGAAAAATTGAGACCGTTGTTAATTGTTCAAGTGGTTTTAATAACCCAGAAATGACGTTCTCTTGAATAATTCTTGTTATTGATAAATTAAATGCTACTGCATTTAACCCCAGTGGACAACTATACATTGTAAATACATGTAATTATGTGGTATTTTCCACTGACCTAAACCGCGTCTGCGCATTAGATGACGTGGCAAGTAGGGAAAGATTCTCCTGTTTAGCAGATGTGGAATTAAGATATTTACACAGTTAAAGGGAATATTTGGTCTAACTTTAGTTTAAATAAAACTAAGATTAATTTGTTAGATTTGCCCTGTATATATCATGATGTAATCTAACTGTATTTAGTACTGTAAATAATTAATAGTTGGCAACCTACCATTCTATCAGGGAGGTGGGTCCTGCCGCACACCGCACTCTGCTCCCAGACCTTGTGGAGTTAACACTCTGTTCCTAGTCACTCTCAAGCTAGCACGGTTGTATATACACACCATAAGGACGCTTGCTTGTTCAAGCAATTACACTATGCAGCCTCATCGTCATCGGTTAATGATCACTCCCTCTTCACTAGCTAAGTAACCTTTTCGAATTGGCCAATTCAAGGGGGGATTAGCTTTGAGATAGAAGAGAAATAGTTATTGTAGGTGAGTTAAGGTTAACTTACGTTTCACCTAATTCTATGAGACTTGTTTGATTTACTTAAGAACAACTTTATAGACGAGTAACGACCTACGAGTTGTTTATTAGTAATTTTTTTTTTTATATAAATAACAGAATGGAGGAAGGAAAAACAAATGGGTAAAAAAAAATAATCCACACACGAGATTACTGGTGTCCTCTGTTCATAAAATATCTGTAACAGTTATACTTGAACAGTTGTGGGTTGAATTTTGGAGGAAAACAACTCTGGGGAAGCGAGTTCCAGAGAGATGCTGTTCGGGGAATGAAAGAATTCTGATAGGCAGAAGTTCTGCAATATGGTTGAGTGACATTCCAGTCATGAGTGCTACCAGATGCCCGTGTAGCACGAGGGAAGGCATGGAGAGGTGGCACCATGGACGCAACTTCGTCTGAGCATTTGCCAAAAAAATATCTGTAAAATAATGCAAGGGAGGCAACATTCCTTCTTACTTGCAGGGGAGGTAGTTTATATGTAATGGCAGGGTTGTTAATGATTCTAACAGCTTTATTCTGAATTTTGTCTAGTTGTCTTAATGCAACCTCTCCACAACCATTCCACAAGGGTGAGCAATATTCAAGCTGAGAGCGCACATGACTTATAAATTATAGCTAACTGCTCATCGGCGAAGAAGTTACGGACTCTGTACAATAATCCAAGTTTCTTTGAGGCGGTTTTAGCAAGTGATCTGACATCAGAGGTCCAGCTGAGGGCACTGTTAAGTGAGACACCAAGAATTTCAATAGTTTTGGAGATGGGATTAGTAGCACTGAAGGTAATGTACGAATCTGGCAATATCTGTCTATTAGTAAACTGTATATATTTAGTTTTACTAGCATTAAATGAGACAAGGTTGTTTTGTCCCCATTGATCTTGATTTATGGAGATGGCTGTACTGAGTTGAGAGGTAGAGATATTAGACTTTGTAAATGGATGTCTGAGTGTGAATGAACTATGTAGTGTTGAGTCATCTGCATATGAGTGAATGGGATTGTGAGTGACAGATAAGAGATCATTAATATGAACCAGCAATAGGGTTGGCACCAGAACTGATTCCTGCAGCACGCCGGCGTTAACTGAGTGGAAATTCGAATATACATCATCTACTTTTACTCTTATTTTCCTGTCACTAAGATAAGAAATCAAAGGAACAAAAGACGTTAGTCCATAGCAAGGGGAGTGTGGACAGCAGGGAACGGTGCCATACTCTGTCGAAAGCTTTAGAGGTATCAAGAGCTACTGCATGAGTTTCTCCAAAAAGATCAATTGATTGATGGATGGTATGAGTTAAGAGATTGAGTATGTCAATGGTGCATCTTTCGTGGCGAAAACCGTATTGTCTATCACTAATTAAGTTGTTGGATTCAAGATGTTTAACAATATGCTTATTAATTAAAGTTTCAAATACCTTACCAAGAGAAGATGTGACAGCTATTGGTCTGTATTTGGAGGGGTCAGACGAACTTCCTTTCTTCGGAACTGGGTGGATATTGGCTTCTTTCCATGAATTTGGGAATAAAGAAGTACGTATGCATAGTCTGAATTATATTTAGCTAGGACAGAGGCAAGTTCAGGGGAACAATTTTTCAAAACAATTGGCGGAATTCCATCTGGGCCTGGAGCTTTGTTGGTAGGTAAATTGTCTAGGATGGATTTTACGTATCTTGTCTGTATTTTAAGTGGGGCAATTTCGGGAGAATCAAGTTCCAGTACTGAGACATTCTGGCTGGTATCATCTATGGTAGAGTTTCTGGGAAAGATTACTAGCAAAGATATCTGCTTTCCCACGTGGGTCATTTGTAATATTGCCATCTGAAGATTTTAGTGGGGGAATGGAAGATGACTTGTTAAAGTTATTATTGAAAGAATTAAGAGTTGACCAGAATATTCTATTGTCATTAGGGTTGTTAAGTAGTTTTGATGCTTGCTTTTGAAGAAAGTTTGATTTAGATAGATTTAATACAGCTTTTGCATGATTTCTAGCAATTTTAAATTGGGAGAGTGATTCAGATGTTTTTGATTTTAAGTAAGAGTTATATGCTAATGGCTTTTGGGCTGTTGCTCTGGCACAATTGCCATCAAACTATTTTGGAGAGTTTGATCTTTTAGTGAATTGTTGACTTGGTATGAATAAATCCATACCAGCTAGTATTAAGTCGCAAATGTGGGACTGGGTAGAATTGGGATCACTAGAGAAGAAAGACTGCCATGGAACATTAGCAAGATAATTTCTTACATAGCGGTGCCCCGGCAGGGATACCGACTTGTATACATTAAATATTTTTCACATTTTGGTGCCCAGAAAGAGGGCCCCGATTTGTTTACCAGAACTATTAAACATTTTTCACATTTTCGGTGCCCCGACCGAGTGAGGAAAACCGATGTGTGCCGAAGCGCTGAATGTGTTTAAAGTTGCTTTTGTGGGACACAGTTTACTACCACGTTCGGTTGAAGTGGAAGACGTGGACGTACGTGTCTATAGAGCTCCGGGAGGAAAGGCAAGCTCTTTCTCTGAAGATGAAAGGCTGAATGCCGTACTAGACTGGGAGCATGACCGTACGGTCCTGTTCCTTGGAGGAAATGATATCCACGAGGACGTGGAGGTCAATGAAGTAGTGGAGAATATTTTAGCAGTGGTAGGAGCCATAGAGGGCTCTTGTAAATCCTCAGTAGCCATAACCCTCCTCGAGCCAAGGAACCTGCCATATGGTTCTCCAGTTTGTTATGGAACATATAAATTAATTAGCAGAGCTGTAAACCGAAAGTTGCAATGGGCCAGGAAGGGAAGGGATTTCATACATTTTAATGCCAAGCCCTTCCAAGCAATGTTGAAAGCTGATGGTATTCATTGGAGCCGTCATGGTAGGGAAGCGGTTCTGCAGAAATTTATAAATTACGTAGAACATCAGAAAGGAGAGTTCTGTGCTGTACAAGCTATGGGTGGGCCTATGGAGTATTGAGGTAATTAATTCTGAGCTCGGGGAATATGGGTGTTTTGGCAATTGAGTGTGGGGATGAAATAGAACACTGGAGGTTTAATAACCCTGGGGGATAGGTTGAAATTATAGACCTAATCCCTACACTCCTCAAAATTAAATGAATAAGTAGCTGAGCTGTAATGAATATTACGAAATTGGGAGAGGGGATAATTTGCACAATGAGGACTTAAACCTACCCTCTTCAAAATTTAAAATAAATCATTACTAAGCTGAGGTAAATTTGTGGTTGGAATTCATAATTAAATTATTAAATTAGAAGTCCGTCAACATGTCTGTTTCTTTATTGCAAAGATCTTCTAGTAGTAAGGCAGGATGGGTAACTAGAGCCATAAATGATTGTAACCAGTCGTTGGACCAAATTCCTCTGTCCAAGGAGAGAATAAATAGTCTCCTAAATATCCTGAAAGATCGATGGAGTAAGTACGAAGAGAGTTACTTAACTTTAGAAGCGGCTATAGTAAAGGCTGAGAATAAGGAACTCTTAGAGTCAGAAACTACGAAGTTTGAAAACAAATTAGAAGAATACTTAACTGTAGTAAAGACACTAGAGTCAGAATTAGCTGACACTGCCGCGGAAACACAAGTTGTGGCGCAACAAAGTAGAGCTGTGTTACCACAAATAACGCTTCCGGAGTTTGATGGGGAGCAGAACTGGAAATCCTTCTGGGACAAGTTCAAATATTTGGTACACGATAGAACAGATCTCCCTAAAGTCACCAAACTTACGTATTTGTTAGGACAGGTCAAAGGAACACCATATCAACTGATAAAAGAATTACCAGCAGAAGGAAATAACTATGAGGTGGCTTTGACCATCCTTAGACAAATTTACGAAGACAGGGAGCAAGTTATAAATCAATTATTGAGGGCTCTAATAGAATTACCCACGCCTGGGCACAATTTTGATTCCTTGCAAAAATTTAGAATTGCACTAAGTTGTAATTGAAAGGCTTTAGGTACTCACGAAGATTTTAAGACATCAGATTGGGTGCTTTCAAGAATTGTATCTTTAAAGCTACCACCGAAAACCAGGATGCTTTTGTATGGTAGGTACCAGAAGGATAATTTCTCCTGTGAAGAGATTGAGGAAGGCTTGATGCAACTCTGTAAACATTTGCAAGGAACATTAAACTCTACTGAGGTCAAACAGAAGACTGAAGCAAAGAAAAAACCCACTAACCAACTGATTGGGAAAGTTAAGTCAGAGAAGACTAAGTATGTGCCTAAAGAAGAGATAGGTACTTTACTTAGCTCCTTAAAGGCTGAGGATAAAGTATTAAAGATAAGGAATAGACATGCTGAGGATATTAAGGAAATAAAACCTTCCATGGTAAAAGACAGGAAAGTTTGTGTCTTTTGTGGAGAGCAACATTCCAGTGTATCTTGTCAACAGTACCCTGATTATGCATCTAGAGTAGGGAAGCTTCAGGAACTGGGGTGTTGTATAATCTATATGAACTCTGAACATACTGCCGCGGACTGTAAGACTAAATTAAATCTTTGCTTTAAATGCAAAAAAGATCATCATCATAGTGCTTTATGCCCTAGGATGAATATTGAGGTTCCTAAACCTGTAAGCGTCAATATGACAATTGCAAAAGGGAATGCTCCATTAGTAATGCCAGCTGCAGTACCAATAGCAGATGTGAAAGTATTGTTTGAGAATAGAAACCAATCAGTGTGTACCCTGTTTGATACGGGTGCTCAGAAAACTTTCATTTCTGCAGACATTGTGGAGAAATTAAAGTTACCAGTTATCGGCAAGGTAAATCTAGCCATTACAGGATTCTTAACAACTAGAAAGGCTCAGTCTTTTGATTTAGTTAGACCTGTAATACAATTAGGCAGATATAAATGCCGTATAACAGCAGCTGTGCTTGATAATATGGCGAAAGTATATACATAAAAGGATTGAAGGAAACCTCTGATCATCTACAAAGCTCAGGGATAAAGTTGGCTAAACAGAATGTGGAATCAGATACTGTGGGTCCCATAAAAATGATAATTGGTTCTGATTACTGTGGAAGATTCCTACATAGGACCTTCAAAAGGAATAAGGTACAGTTGTTCAAGAGTCCAGGAGGTAACCTTATTATGGGTCAGTTGCCTTTTCCAAAACAAGTTAAAGAGAGGCCAAACTAGTAGACTCAGTCTTTGTTACCCTCACACAGTCATTGATGGTAGCTAGAATAGGTGCAGAATTAGAACCTACTCAGATAAATAACTTGTTGGATTAGAATATTGAACCTGTACAGAAACTGTGGGACCTAGACAGTGTAGGTATACACTCTGAGGAACCAACCCCTGAAGATGAAATAACTTTGGATCTGTATAATCAGTCTGTGGAATTTAAGGATGGACAGAATTGGGTAGGATTACCATGGAAACTAAACCATTCAGAGTTACCAACAAATTACCAAGCAGCTAAAGCTCAGTTAAATTCTCTTCTAAGAAAGTTGAGAGATAAACCAGAACATCTGACCATATATGATAATATTATAAAGGATCAATTGAAGAATAAATTTATAGAAAAGGTAGAATACCCTGTTAACCACAAAGAAGGACACTACTTACCACATCATGCTGTAAGCAAGGATTCAGTAACTACTCCCATAAGGATAGTATTCAACTGTAGTAGTAAAGCGTCCAAGGGATCAGCTAGCTTGAACGATTGCATATACTCTGGATCTACACTAACAGAGAAGTTAGGGAATGTGTTACTAAGATTTAGAAAGAAACCTTACGCTTACACAGCAGACATTAGTAAGGCTTTTCTCAGAATAGGACTGAGAGATGAGGATAGGAAATTTACAAAATTCCTCTGGCCTCATGATCCTCAAAATGAGGATAGTCCATTGAAAACTTACTGTTTCCGATCGGTGCTCTTTGGCTCTTGTGCTAGTCCTTTCCTACTTTGCAACACTTTAAAGCATCATTTTGAAAATGCCAAATGTCCAGAAATAGGGCAGGCTTTTTATATGGATAATTTGCAAGGTGTTGCTGATACAGAGTCGGAAGCTTTGATGGCTTATGAAGTAGCCAATTCCGAATGTGGGAAGGCAAATTTGCCGTTACAGAGCTGGAATACAAATTCACCGCTTTTGAGGAACAAAATACAAGAGGACTATCCAGATTCTGACATTCCCAAAATTCAAAATGTGTTAGGTCTTAACTGGGATACAACAGCTGATGTAATAAGTTTGAAACCAATTAAGTTCTCTGATGTCACTCTCACCAAGAGGTCCTTGCTAAGTCAGGTTTCCAAGCTATTTGACCCATTAGGATTTGTCAGTCCTAGAGTTATTAGGGGCAAATGTTTAGTACAGGAGGCTTGGCGAGAAAAGTTAGACTGGGACACTGAATTGGGTGAGACATATGTGGAACAATGGGAACAGATTAGAAAGGAGTTTGAAACTACATCAAGCATATGTATTCCCAGGAAAATAAACAATAATGAGAAGTCACACTTACACATATTTTGTGATGCTTCTCAGAGGGCCTACGCAAGAGGTTTTATGGAGCTCAAGCTGCCAGCAACAAATCAGTTATTAACATAGGAGATGTGGTCTTAGTGAAGACAGAACAGCCAAGATCCCAGTGGCCATTAGCTAAAGTGATCTCCACACACCCAGATTCTGAAGGGGTGCTGAGACTCGTAAAAATAAAATGCAGGGGACATACCAGTATAAAAACTATTGATAAACTGGTACCTCTTGAGTTATCAGCCACTCTGGATCCAGAGGATGGTGAAGATCAAACAGGTCAAGAGGCGCGACCTAAAAGGACCGCAGCATAGGGTTCTCGAGAACCATGGAGGGAACTCTTGGCTAAGGGTCATATTACATGATACAACGTATCATTTTTCGCCGGCCCCAAAACTGTGGGAAATATTTTCTCCCAGAGCAGTTGCGCTCTCTATTTTCATCATAGTTATCCCTGGTTAACCCCTTAACCGCGGGGCGTCACTTTCGTGACGCTCGGCTACAATGGATCATACCGCGGGGCGTCACTTTTGTGATTCTGTGTTATTTTGAATTATCCCGGGCTCTCAAGTGGTGGCTTGTATCATATATCAGTACTGCCAATGTTCAACACTAGTCAGCACTCCAAATCTCATCTGTACTCCCATCCATTGTTGACATTTTAGCTATTTTAACCCCTTCCTGACTCCCCTCCCTACCTGCCCTCCATTACCCTCTCCTCTCACCTCCCACGCCGCGCTGCGCTACGGAAATTTCCCCCTTCTCTTTCCACAGATTTCATCCATTGAAATAAGGCCTATGCCCTATATTTTTACCCAATAATATATACCAAAAAAAAAACAGGTAAGTGATAGTGTTATACTCCAGAAATTGCCTAATTATCACCTGACAACACCTCACGTGCATTCATTCGCTACATTACCACGGTAATTTCCCCTTTGATTTATGCCTTGTAATCGATGTCTGTAATAAAAATATATATCAGAAAGGAAGGGAGAATCCTAATTGACATTTACAGTCACCTGGAACTACCTATTTCTATATTTATTGCCGAGATTTTCTACCTATAAAAAATTAGCATGTAAGTTAGCAGCAGTAAGCCTAAAGTGTCATTGTCAACCCTTCCCTTCTCAGATAATTTACTCCCTTCTTGACTCCCTCCCTACTTGCCCTCCATTACCCTCTCCTCTCACCTCCCACGCCACAGCCTGCGCTACGGAAATTTCCCTCTTCTTTTTCCACAGATTTCATCCATTGAAATAAGCCCTATGCCCAATATTTTTACCCAATAATATATACCAAAAAAAAAACAGGTAAGTGATAGTGTTATACTCCTGAAATTGCCCAATTATCACCTGACAAAACCTCACGTGCATTCATTCGCTACATTACCACGGTAATTTCCCCTTTGATTTATGCCTTGTAATCGATGTCTGTAATAAAAATATATATCAGAAAGGAAGGGAGAATCCTAATTGACATTTACATTCACCTGGAAGTACCTATTTCTTTATTTATTGCCGAGATTTTCTACCTATAAAAAATTAGCCTGTAAGTTAGCAGCAGTCAGCCTAAAGTGTCATTGTCAACCCTTCCCTTCTCAGATAAGCCGCGGCATTTAGTTCCCTTGTCCTCCACTGCAGAGACAACATGTCGCACTCATCCCGCCATTCCTGCCGCTTCTGCGCCCATTGCAAAGGGCCCCGTGACCTCTACCCCCAAGAAAAGTGTTGAGGCAAGCAGGAAAGGCCTCAGTGACTCTGCAGTGGCACGAGAACTTGCTGAATTGTCGATGATAATAATGAACAGCGATTTTGACGATTCCGGTGAATCGTGTGATGAGCCGGGTGAACTTATCGCGCCAGAAACAGCGACAACAAGTGCTCCTACCAGTGAATCTGTGTGTAGCTCCAAGGGAAAGGAGCCTTTAGTGCAGGAAGGAAAAGAATTTGGGAAGGGAGTGAAAAGGCGGCGTGTTAGCCCCAGAACAATGCCCCCACGTGACCCAGCCCGCCATGAGACACGAGATCATTCACCTCCCCGTTCCCCAAGCCCCGCTTTACTCATCTCGTCATCATCGTCGGCTGAGTTATCTCCGGAGTCTTCGTCGTCGGAGTCACCACCAGCATCAACAGTGAAGGCCGGCCGTAGAGGTAGAGGTAGATCTAAGAGAGTGAGAAGTAGTGTAGCTAGTAGGGTAAGGGCTGCTAGTGCTGTACGGCAACCTAGGGTCAGTGCGAGTGACCTTGACCGTGATAAGCCTCCCTCTCAGCCAACCTCCACCACCACCACCACCACCATCCCTCCACCGCCACGCCAGGGAATCCTGGACGCCTTCGCGTGGACGGAAGGGTCAGATTTTGTCCCCGAAAACCTGGTTTTCGATGAGAGCTCGTCAGGAGTTCAGCCTGCCTTCACTATGGACGAAAATGCTGAGTGTGTCGACTACCTTTTGGCCTTCCTAGATGACGAAGTCATGCAGCACATATGTGATGAGACTAACAGGTTCGAATCACAACGTGCTGCTAGTGGTACAGGTGCAGCCAAGATGCAACAGTGGACCATGCTGGGAGTGCAGGAGCTGTATGTGTTCTTTGCCCTCATGCTTCTTATGCCACACTCCAAGAAGCATGAGTTGGAAGAATACTGGTCCATGGACCCCTTACTACCCTCACCGACCTTCAACAAGTACATGGCCAGAGATCGCTTCCGGAACATCATGGGAAACCTGCACTTTGCCGACAACGATGTACCTTCCCAAACCGACCCACTCTGGAAGATCCGGGAGATTCTGAACAGAATGAAGGATAAGTTCATGTCATTCTTCCACCCATTTCAGAAGGTTGTCATTGATGAGTCCTTGGTTCTGTTCAGAGGACGTCTTCGGTTTGTCCAGTACATTCCAAGCAAACGCCATCGCTTTGGAATTAAGTTCTTTGTACTGTGCGACTGTAAGACAGGGTACATCCTTGACTTCGTCATATATTCAGCCAGCACTGTCGATCTCGATAAAACACACCCCCTTGGCTTCTCAGGCTGTGTAGTGAAAGTGCTCCTAGAAAAGTATTTTGGTGGGAATCATGTGCTGTATACAGACAACTACTATACAGCACCGAAACTTGCCAAATACCTTTCTGAGCACGGCATTGGCTCCTGCGGCACTGTCAAAAGTAATCGTGCCAACTTCCCCAAATTCCCAGAGGCAGGAAACTCGCAGCGAGGAGACGTGCACCTACGCAAGTCTGAGAAGATGCTGGCAATACGGTGGCATGACAAGAGAGTCGTGCACATGCTCACCACCGTACATAAGGGGGAGATGAGAGACAGTGGGAAGGTCGACCGTAGAACAGGCGAACCTGTGATGAAACCTGATGCTGTGTTGGACTATAATATAAACATGCGGCTGGTGGACAAGTCCGACATGATGATTGGTGAGATCGACTGCCTCAGGAAGAATACTAGGTGGTACAGGAAAGTTTTTCTGCATCTCATAGATATGACGATGCTGAACGCCTTCATCCTGTACAAGATGAAGGTAAAGCCACCCAAGTCCTTCTCCCTGAGGTTGTTCGCCAGGACTTGTGTCCAGCAGCTGCTGGAAAAATATGGTAAGGTGCAAGCAGCAACTCCAAGGCGCCATCCAGTTACACTTCCCGACCGACTTGAGCAGAGGGCGTATATGGAGCGGCACAGACTTGAGCTAATGCCTGCCACAGGGAAAAGGAAGGCTGCGATTCGCAGGTGTCAGGTATGTGCGCATACCACACGCACTTACACCTGAGCATAAACGCACCTCTTGGCAGTGCGCTGAATGCCAGGTTCCCCTCTGTGTAACCTGCTTCTTCGATTATCACAGCCAGAAGCAGTTCTAACAGTGCAAGTGTGGAAGCAGAATTATTTGGAAATAATGTGTAAATAATGTGTAAATAATGTGTAAATAGCAGGTGAAAGCAATGGATGTTCAGTTCATATGATTGAACAGTGTACTATAGTTTCATCTTACTGAAAGTGACAGTGAATAACATATTGTAAGTAAAATAGAAGGGTAAATATTGAAAATAGAATAGAAAATGTAAATAGTAATGTAAGTAATTAGTAATATAAGAATATGAGTACAAATAATTTATGTTATAACAGTGAGAGTGAATCCGTGGCTCTCTACGTATTTTACTGACTGAAAAATAGAATGACTTCAGTGACAATAAAATAATACGACTGAATGAAACTTATGGAGAAAGACTCCAGATATATATAAGTGTGATATAGTAATAGAAATATAAAGTGTGAGGGGTTTTATGAATAATAAATGACAGAGTGCCTAGAGCGAACTAGCGCAAGTGCGGCGATCAGACGCGCTCGTAATTTCCATTGCTTTCACACTGTTTTTTTTTTTAGTATGGATCCCAAACTACTTGAAAATGGTAGAATAGTGTTTATAGTGTTTGTATCTGGCTGTGGTAATCATATAACGGGTTGTCGGGAAGTGTAAAGTGGAGACTTAGTTACCCTACTTCAGAGGTCTCCACAAGTCCTACGGAAACTGACGAAGGCTCAACAATCATTCCAGGAGAAAGCTGAAGGTATGTGCTATAAGCATATATAATTTTATTATTCTAGGACTAATAACTGATTTTTAGCAAATATTTTTTGAGAGTCTCTCGGAGCCCAAATAACCCCGCGGGACACGCAAGTAATTGGTAAACAAGCCCGCGGTGTAGGGGTTAAAGGCAGAGGAAAAATTGAGACCGTTGTTAATTGTTCAAGTGGTTTTAATAACCCAGAAATGACGTTCTCTTGAATAATTCTTGTTATTGATAAATTAAATGCTACTGCATTTAACCCCCGTGGACAACTATACATTGTAAATACATGTAATTATGTGGTATTTTCCACTGACCTAAACCGCGTCTGCGCATTAGATGACGTGGCAAGTAGGGAAAGATTCTCCTGTTTAGCAGATGTGGAATTAAGATATTTACACAGTTAAAGGGAATATTTGGTCTAACTTTAGTTTAAATAAAACTAAGATTAATTTGTTAGATTTGCCCTGTATATATCATGATGTAATCTAACTGTATTTAGTACTGTAAATAATTAATAGTTGGCAACCTACCATTCTATCAGGGAGGTGGGTCCTGCCGCACACCGCACTCTGCTCCCAGACCTTGTGGAGTTAACACTCTGTTCCTAGTCACTCTCAAGCTAGCACGGTTGTATATACACACCATAAGGACGCTTGCTTGTTCAAGCAATTACACTATGCAGCCTCATCGTCATCGGTTAATGATCACTCCCTCTTCACTAGCTAAGTAACCTTTTCGAATTGGCCAATTCAAGGGGGGATTAGCTTTGAGATAGAAGAGAAATAGTTATTGTAGGTGAGTTAAGGTTAACTTACGTTTCACCTAATTCTATGAGACTTGTTTGATTTACTTAAGAACAACTTTATAGACGAGTAACGACCTACGAGTTGTTTATTAGTAATTTTTTTTTTTTTTATAAATAACAGAATGGAGGAAGGAAAAACAAATGGGTAAAAAAAAATAATCCATACACCAGATTACTGGTGTCCTCTGTTCATAAAATATCTGTAACAGTTAGACTTGAACAGTTGTGGGTTGAATTTTGGAGGAAAACAACTCTGGGGAAGCGAGTTCCAGAGAGATGCTGTTCGGGGAATGAAAGAATTCTGATAGGCAGAAGTTCTGCAATATGGTTGAGTGACATTCCAGTCATGAGTGCTACCAGATGCCCGTGTAGCACGAGGGAAGGCATGGAGAGGTGGCACCATGGACGCAACTTCGTCTGAGCATTTGCCAAAAAAATATCTGTAAAATAATGCAAGGGAGGCAACATTCCTTCTTACTTGCAGGGGAGGTAGTTTATATGTAATGGCAGGGTTGTTAATGATTCTAACAGCTTTATTCTGAATTTTGTCTAGTTGTCTTAATGCAACCTCTCCACAACCATTCCACAAGGGTGAGCAATATTCAAGCTGAGAGCGCACATGACTTATAAATTATAGCTAACTGCTCATCGGCGAAGAAGTTACGGACTCTGTACAATAATCCAAGTTTCTTTGAGGCGGTTTTAGCAAGTGATCTGACATGAGAGGTCCAGCTGAGGGCACTGTTAAGTGAGACACCAAGAATTTCAATAGTTTTGGAGATGGGATTAGTAGCACTGAAGGTAATGTACGAATCTGGCAATATCTGTCTATTAGTAAACTGTATATATTTAGTTTTACTAGCATTAAAAGAGACAAGGTTGTTTTGTCCCCATTGATCTTGATTTATGGAGATGGCTGTACTGAGTTGAGAGGTAGAGATATTAGACTTTGTAAATGGATGTCTGAGTGTGAATGAACTATGTAGTGTTGAGTCATCTGCATATGAGTGAATGGGATTGTGAGTGACAGATAAGAGATCATTAATATGAACCAGCAATAGGGTTGGCACCAGAACTGATTCCTGCAGCACGCCGGCGTTAACTGAGTGGAAATTCGAATATACATCATCTACTTTTACTCTTATTTTCCTGTCACTAAGATAAGAAATCAAAGGAACAAAAGACGTTAGTCCATAGCAAGGGAGTTTGGACAGCAGGGAACGGTGCCATACTCTGTCGAAAGCTTTAGAGGTATCAAGAGCTACTGCATGAGTTTCTCCAAAAAGATCAATTGATTGATGGATGGTATGAGTTAAGAGATTGAGTATGTCAATGGTGCATCTTTCGTGGCGAAAACCGTATTGTCTATCACTAATTAAGTTGTTGGATTCAAGATGTTTAACAATATGCTTATTAATTAAAGTTTCAAATACCTTACCAAGAGAAGATGTGACAGCTATTGGTCTGTATTTGGAGGGTCAGACGAACTTCCTTTCTTCGGAACTGGGTGGATATTGGCTTCTTTCCATGAATTTGGGAATAAAGAAGTACGTATGCATAGTCTGAATTATATTTAGCTAGGACAGAGGCAAGTTCAGGGGAACAATTTTTCAAAACAATTGGCGGAATTCCATCTGGGCCTGGAGCTTTGTTGGTAGGTAAATTGTCTAGGATGGATTTTACGTATCTTGTCTGTATTTTAAGTGGGGCAATTTCGGGAGAATCAAGTTCCAGTACTGAGACATTCTGGCTGGTATCATCTATGGTAGAGTTTCTGGGAAAGATTACTAGCAAAGATATCTGCTTTCCCACGTGGGTCATTTGTAATATTGCCATCTGAAGATTTTAGTGGGGGAATGGAAGATGACTTGTTAAAGTTATTATTGAAAGAATTAAGAGTTGACCAGAATATTCTATTGTCATTAGGGTTGTTAAGTAGTTTTGATGCTTGCTTTTGAAGAAAGTTTGATTTAGATAGATTTAATACAGCTTTTGCATGATTTCTAGCAATTTTAAATTGGGAGAGTGATTCAGATGTTTTTGATTTTAAGTAAGAGTTATATGCTAATGGCTTTTGGGCTGTTGCTCTGGCACAATTGCCATCAAACTATTTTGGAGAGTTTGATCTTTTAGTGAATTGTTGACTTGGTATGAATAAATCCATACCAGCTAGTATTAAGTCGCAAATGTGGGACTGGGTAGAATTGGGATCACTAGAGAAGAAAGACTGCCATGGAACATTAGCAAGATAATTTCTTACATAGCGGTGCCCCGGCAGGGATACCGACTTGTATACATTAAATATTTTTCACATTTTGGTGCCCAGAAAGAGGGCCCCGATTTGTTTACCAGAACTATTAAACATTTTTCACATTTTCGGTGCCCCGACCGAGTGAGGAAAACCGATGTGTGCCGAAGCGCTGAATGTGTTTAAAATTGCTTTTGTGGGACACAGTTTACTACCACGTTCGGTTGAAGTGGAAGACGTGGACGTACGTGTCTATAGAGCTCCGGGAGGAAAGGCAAGCTCTTTCTCTGAAGATGAAAGGCTGAATGCCGTACTAGACTGGGAGCATGACCGTACGGTCCTGTTCCTTGGAGGAAATGATATCCACGAGGACGTGGAGGTCAATGAAGTAGTGGAGAATATTTTAGCAGTGGTAGGAGCCATAGAGGGCTCTTGTAAATCCTCAGTAGCCATAACCCTCCTCGAGCCAAGGAACCTGCCATATGGTTCTCCAGTTTGTTATGGAACATATAAATTAATTAGCAGAGCTGTAAACCGAAAGTTGCAATGGGCCAGGAAGGGAAGGGATTTCATACATTTTAATGCCAAGCCCTTCCAAGCAATGTTGAAAGCTGATGGTATTCATTGGAGCCGTCATGGTAGGGAAGCGGTTCTGCAGAAATTTATAAATTACGTAGAACATAAGAAAGGAGAGTTCTGTGCTGTACAAGCTATGGGTGGGCCTATGGAGTATTGAGGTAATTAATTCTGAGCTCGGGGAATATGGGTGTTTTGGCAATTGAGTGTGGGGATGAAATAGAACACTGGAGGTTTAATAACCCTGGGGGATAGGTTGAAATTATAGACCTAATCCCTACACTCCTCAAAATTAAATGAATAAGTAGCTGAGCTGTAATGAATATTACGAAATTGGGAGAGGGGATAATTTGCACAATGAGGACTTAAACCTACCCTCTTCAAAATTTAAAATAAATCATTACTAAGCTGAGGTAAATTTGTGGTTGGAATTCATAATTAAATTATTAAATTAGAAGTCCGTCAACATGTCTGTTTCTTTATTGCAAAGATCTTCTAGTAGTAAGGCAGGATGGGTAACTAGAGCCATAAATGATTGTAACCAGTCGTTGGACCAAATTCCTCTGTCCAAGGAGAGAATAAATAGTCTCCTAAATATCCTGAAAGATCGATGGAGTAAGTACGAAGAGAGTTACTTAACTTTAGAAGCGGCTATAGTAAAGGCTGAGAATAAGGAACTCTTAGAGTCAGAAACTACGAAGTTTGAAAACAAATTAGAAGAATAGCTTAACTGTAGTAAAGACACTAGAGTCAGAATTAGCTGACACTGCCGCGGAAACACAAGTTGTGGCGCAACAAAGTAGAGCTGTGTTACCACAAATAACGCTTCCGGAGTTTGATGGGGAGCAGAACTGGAAATCCTTCTGGGACAAGTTCAAATATTTGGTACACGATAGAACAGATCTCCCTAAAGTCACCAAACTTACGTATTTGTTAGGACAGGTCAAAGGAACACCATATCAACTGATAAAAGAATTACCAGCAGAAGGAAATAACTATGAGGTGGCTTTGACCATCCTTAGACAAATTTACGAAGACAGGGAGCAAGTTATAAATCAATTATTGAGGGCTCTAATAGAATTACCCACGCCTGGGCACAATTTTGATTCCTTGCAAAAATTTAGAATTGCACTAAGTTGTAATTTAAAGGCTTTAGGTACTTACGAAGATTTTAAGACATCAGATTGGGTGCTTTCAAGAATTGTGTCTTTAAAGCTACCACCGAAAACCAGGATGCTTTTGTATGGTAGGTACCAGAAGGATAATTTCTCCTGTGAAGAGATTGAGGAAGGCTTGATGCAACTCTGTAAACATTTGCAAGGAACATTAAACACTACTGAGGTCAAACAGAAGACTGAAGCAAAGAAAAAACCCACTAACCAACTGATTGGGAAAGTTAAGTCAGAGAAGACTAAGTATGTGCCTAAAGAAGAGATAGGTACTTTACTTAGCTCCTTAAAGGCTGAGGATAAAGTATTAAAGATAAGGAATAGACGTGCTGAGGATATTAAGGAAATAAAACCTTCCATGGTAAAAGACAGGAAAGTTTGTGTCTTTTGTGGAGAGCAACATTCCAGTGTATCTTGTCAACAGTACCCTGATTATGCATCTAGAGTAGGGAAGGTTCAGGAACTGGGGTGTTGTATAATCTATATGAACTCTGAACATACTGCCGCGGACTGTAAGACTAAATTAAATCTTTGCTTTAAATGCAAAAAAGATCATCATCATAGTGCTTTATGCCCTAGGATGAATATTGAGGTTCCTAAACCTGTAAGCGTCAATATGACAATTGCAAAAGGGAATGCTCCATTAGTAATGCCAGCTGCAGTACCAATAGCAGATGTGAAAGTATTGTTTGAGAATAGAAACCAATCAGTGTGTACCCTGTTTGATACGGGTGCTCAGAAAACTTTCATTTCTGCAGACATTGTGGAGAAATTAAAGTTACCAGTTATCGGCAAGGTAAATCTAGCCATTACAGGATTCTTAACAACTAGAAAGGCTCAGTCTTTTGATTTAGTTAGACCTGTAATACAATTAGGCAGATATAAATGCCGTATAACAGCAGCTGTGCTTGATAATATGGAGAAAGTATATACATAAAAGGATTGAAGGAAACCTCTGATCATCTACAAAGCTCAGGGATAAAGTTGGCTAAACAGAATGTGGAATCAGATACTGTGGGTCCCATAAAAATGATAATTGGTTCTGATTATTGTGGAAGATTCCTACATAGGACCTTCAAAAGGAATAAGGTACAGTTGTTCAAGAGTCCAGGAGGTAACCTTATTATGGGTCAGTTGCCTTTTCCAAAACAAGTTAAAGAGAGGCCAAACTAGTAGACTCAGTCTTTGTTACCCTCACACAGTCATTGATGGTAGCTAGAATAGGTGCAGAATTAGAACCTACTCAGATAAATAACTTGTTGGATTAGAATATTGAACCTGTACAGAAACTGTGGGACCTAGACAGTGTAGGTATACACTCTGAGGAACCAACCCCTGAAGATGAAATAACTTTGGATCTGTATAATCAGTCTGTGGAATTTAAGGATGGACAGAATTGGGTAGGATTACCATGGAAACTAAACCATTCAGAGTTACCAACAAATTACCAAGCAGCTAAAGCTCAGTTAAATTCTCTTCTAAGAAAGTTGAGAGATAAACCAGAACATCTGACCATATATGATAATATTATAAAGGATCAATTGAAGAATAAATTTATAGAAAAGGTAGAATACCCTGTTAACCACAAAGAAGGACACTACTTACCACATCATGCTGTAAGCAAGGATTCAGTAACTACTCCCATAAGGATAGTATTCAACTGTAGTAGTAAAGCGTCCAAGGGATCAGCTAGCTTGAACGATTGCATATACTCTGGATCTACACTAACAGAGAAGTTAGGGAATGTGTTACTAAGATTTAGAAAGAAACCTTACGCTTACACAGCAGACATTAGTAAGGCTTTTCTCGGAATAGGACTGAGAGATGAGGATAGGAAATTTACAAAATTCCTCTGGCCTCATGATCCTCAAAATGAGGATAGTCCATTGAAAACTTACTGTTTCCGATCGGTGCTCTTTGGCTCTTGTGCTAGTCCTTTCCTACTTTGCAACACTTTAAAGCATCATTTTGAAAATGCCAAATGTCCAGAAATAGGGCAGGCTTTTTATATGGATAATTTGCAAGGTGTTGCTGATACAGAGTCGGAAGCTTTGATGGCTTATGAAGTAGCCAATTCCGAATGTGGGAAGGCAAATTTGCCGTTACAGAGCTGGAATACAAATTCACCGCTTTTGAGGAACAAAATACAAGAGGACTATCCAGATTCTGACATTCCCAAAATTCAAAATGTGTTAGGTCTTAACTGGGATACAACAGCTGATGTAATAAGTTTGAAACCAATTAAGTTCTCTGATGTCACTCTCACCAAGAGGTCCTTGCTAAGTCAGGTTTCCAAGCTATTTGACCCATTAGGATTTGTCAGTCCTAGAGTTATTAGGGGCAAATGTTTAGTACAGGAGGCTTGGCGAGAAAAGTTAGACTGGGACACTGAATTGGGTGAGACATATGTGGAACAATGGGAACAGATTAGAAAGGAGTTTGAAACTACATCAAGCATATGTATTCCCAGGAAAATAAACAATAATGAGAAGTCACACTTACACATATTTTGTGATGCTTCTCAGAGGGCCTACGCAAGAGGTTTTATGGAGCTCAAGCTGCCAGCAACAAATCAGTTATTAACATAGGAGATGTGGTCTTAGTGAAGACAGAACAGCCAAGATCCCAGTGGCCATTAGCTAAAGTGATCTCCACACACCCAGATTCTGAAGGGGTGCTGAGACTCGTAAAAATAAAATGCAGGGGACATACCAGTATAAAAACTATTGATAAACTGGTACCTCTTGAGTTATCAGCCACTCTGGATCCAGAGGATGGTGAAGATCAAACAGGTCAAGAGGCGCGACCTAAAAGGACCGCAGCACAGGGTTCTCGAGAACCATGGAGGGAACTCTTGGCTAAGGGTCATATTACATGATACAACGTATCATTTTTCGCCGGCCCCAAAACTGTGGGAAATATTTTCTCCCAGAGCAGTTGCGCTCTCTATTTTCATCATAGTTATCCCTGGTTAAAGGCAGAGGAAAAATTGAGACCGTTGTTAATTGTTCAAGTGGTTTTAATAACCCAGAAATGACGTTCTCTTGAATAATTCTTGTTATTGATAAATTAAATGCTACTGCATTTAACCCCCGTGGACAACTATACATTGTAAATACATGTAATTATGTGGTATTTTCCACTGACCTAAACCGCGTCTGCGCATTAGATGACGTGGCAAGTAGGGAAAGATTCTCCTGTTTAGCAGATGTGGAATTAAGATATTTACACAGTTAAAGGGAATATTTGGTCTAACTTTAGTTTAAATAAAACTAAGATTAATTTGTTAGATTTACCCTGTACATATCATGATGTAATCTAACTGTATTTAGTACTGTAAATAATTAATAGTTGGCAACCTACCATTCTATCAGGGAGGTGGGTCCTGCCGCACACCGCACTCTGCTCCCAGACCTTGTGGAGTTAACACTCTGTTCCTAGTCACTCTCAAGCTAGCACGGTTGTATATACACACCATAAGGACGCTTGCTTGTTCAAGCAATTACACTATGCAGCCTCATCGTCATCGGTTAATGATCACTCCCTCTTCACTAGCTAAGTAACCTTTTCGAATTGGCCAATTCAAGGGGGGATTAGCTTTGAGATAGAAGAGATATAGTTATTGTAGGTGAGTTAAGGTTAACTTACGTTTCACCTAATTCTATGAGACTTGTTTGATTTACTGAAGAACAACTTTATAGACGAGTAACGACCTACGAGTTGTTTATTAGTATTTTTTTTTTTTTATAAATAACAGAACGGAGGAAGGAAAAACAAATGGGTAAAAAAAAATAATCCATACACCAGATTACTGGTGTCCTCTGTTCATAAAATATCTGTAACAGTTAGACTTGAACAGTTGTGGGTTGAATTTTGGAGGAAAACAACTCTGGGGAAGCGAGTTCCAGAGAGATGCTGTTCGGGGAATGAAAGAATTCTGATAGGCAGAAGTTCTGCAATATGGTTGAGTGACATTCCAGTCATGAGTGCTACCAGATGCCCGTGTAGCACGAGGGAAGGCATGGAGAGGTGGCACCATGGACGCAACTTCGTCTGAGCATTTGCCAAAAAAATATCTGTAAAATAATGCAAGGGAGGCAACATTCCTTCTTACTTGCAGGGGAGGTAGTTTATATGTAATGGCAGGGTTGTTAATGATTCTAACAGCTTTATTCTGAATTTTGTCTAGTTGTCTTAATGCAACCTCTCCACAACCATTCCACAAGGGTGAGCAATATTCAAGCTGAGAGCGCACATGACTTATAAATTATAGCTAACTGCTCATCGGCGAAGAAGTTACGGACTCTGTACAATAATCCAAGTTTCTTTGAGGCGGTTTTAGCAAGTGATCTGACATGAGAGGTCCAGCTGAGGGCACTGTTAAGTGAGACACCAAGAATTTCAATAGTTTTGGAGATGGGATTAGTAGCACTGAAGGTAATGTACGAATCTGGCAATATCTGTCTATTAGTAAACTGTATATATTT
>NW_027645138.1:0-4995 GCF_032717465.1 Coenobita brevimanus | reverse complement strand
TATCTTCCTCATCTTCAAGCACCACCATGAACTCACTGAGGTGCCTCTGACAGTACAGTCTCTTGGCTGCCATGATAACACCTTAGTCCATTGGTTTAATGAGAGCAGTCATATTAGGTGGAAGAAACATGCACCTAATACGGCCGTTAACACCATCCAAATTCTTCTCTGACGGATGTGCACGGGAGCTGTTGAGAATTAGGAAAGCCTTCACCTGGCTGCACGAGATAACAAATTCCGCCTGTGGGAAATATTTTCCCCCAGAGCAGTTGCGCTTTCTATTTTCATCATAGTTATCCCTGGTTAAAGGCAGAGAAAAATTGAGACCGTTGTTAATTGTTCAAGTGGTTTTAATAACCCAGAAATTACGTTCTCTTTAATAATTCTTGTTATTGATAAATTAAATGCTACTGCATTTAATCCCCGTGGACAACTATACATTGTAAATACATGTAATTATGTGGTATTTTCCACTGACCTAAACCGCGTCTGCGCATTAGATGACGTGGCAAGTAGGGAAAGATTCTCCTGTTTAGCAGATGTGGAATTAAGATATTTACACAGTTAAAGGGAATATTTGGTCTAACTTTAGTTTAAGCAAAACTAAGATTAATTTGTTAGATTTGCCCTGTATATATCATGATGTAATCTAACTGTATTTAGTACTGTAAATAATTAATAGTTGGCAACCTACCATTCTATCAGGGAGGTGGGTCCTGCCGCACACCGCACTCTGCTCCCAGACCTTGTGGAGTTAACACTCTGTTCCTAGTCACTCTCAAGCTAGCACGGTTGTATATACACACCATAAGGACGCTTGCTTGTTCAAGCAATTACACTATGCAGCCTCATCGTCATCGGTTAATGATCACTCCCTCTTCACTAGCTAAGTAACCTTTTCGAATTGGCCAATTCAAGGGGGGATTAGCTTTGAGATAGAAGAGAAATAGTTATTGTAGGTGAGTTAAGGTTAACTTACGTTTCACCTAATTCTATGAGACTTGTTTGATTTACTTAAGAACAACTTTATAGACGAGTAACGACCTACGAGTTGTTTATTAGTAATTTTTTTTTTTTATAAATAACAGAATGGAGGAAGGAAAAACAAATGGGTAAAAAAAAATAATCCACACACCAGATTACTGGTGTCCTCTGTTCATAAAATATCTGTAACAGTTATACTTGAACAGTTGTGGGTTGAATTTTGGAGGAAAACAACTCTGGGGAAGCGAGTTCCAGAGAGATGCTGTTCGGGGAATGAAAGAATTCTGATAGGCAGAAGTTCTGCAATATGGTTGAGTGACATTCCAGTCATGAGTGTTACCAGATGCCCGTGTAGCACGAGGGAAGGCATGGAGAGGTGGCACCATGGACGCAACTTCGTCTGAGCATTTGCCAAAAAAATATCTGTAAAATAATGCAAGGGAGGCAACATTCCTTCTTACTTGCAGGGGAGGTAGTTTATATGTAATGGCAGGGTTGTTAATGATTCTAACAGCTTTATTCTGAATTTTGTCTAGTTGTCTTAATGCAACCTCTCCACAACCATTCCACAAGGGTGAGCAATATTCAAGCTGAGAGCGCACATGACTTATAAATTATAGCTAACTGCTCATCGGCGAAGAAGTTACGGACTCTGTACAATAATCCAAGTTTCTTTGAGGCGGTTTTAGCAAGTGATCTGACATGAGAGGTCCAGCTGAGGGCACTGTTAAGTGAGACACCAAGAATTTCAATAGTTTTGGAGATGGGATTAGTAGCACTGAAGGTAATGTACGAATCTGGCAATATCTGTCTATTAGTAAACTGTATATATTTAGTTTTACTAGCATTAAAAGAGACAAGGTTGTTTTGTCCCCATTGATCTTGATTTATGGAGATGGCTGTACTGAGTTGAGAGGTAGAGATATTAGACTTTGTAAATGGATGTCTGAGTGTGAATGAACTATGTAGTGTTGAGTCATCTGCATATGAGTGAATGGGATTGTGAGTGACAGATAAGAGATCATTAATATGAACCAGCAATAGGGTTGGCACCAGAACTGATCCCTGCAGCACGCCGGCGTTAACTGAGTGGAAATTCGAATATACATCATCTACTTTTACTCTTATTTTCCTGTCACTAAGATAAGAAATCAAAGGAACAAAAGACGTTAGTCCATAGCAAGGGAGTTTGGACAGCAGGGAACGGTGCCATACTCTGTCGAAAGCTTTAGAGGTATCAAGAGCTACTGCATGAGTTTCTCCAAAAAGATCAATTGATTGATGGATGGTATGAGTTAAGAGATTGAGTATGTCAATGGTGCATCTTTCGTGGCGAAAACCGTATTGTCTATCACTAATTAAGTTGTTGGATTCAAGATGTTTAACAATATGCTTATTAATTAAAGTTTCAAATACCTTACCAAGAGAAGATGTGACAGCTATTGGTCTGTATTTGGAGGGGTCAGACGAACTTCCTTTCTTCGGAACTGGGTGGATATTGGCTTCTTTCCATGAATTTGGGAATAAAGAAGTACGTATGCATAGTCTGAATTATATTTAGCTAGGACAGAGGCAAGTTCAGGGGAACAATTTTTCAAAACAATTGGCGGAATTCCATCTGGGCCTGGAGCTTTGTTGGTAGGTAAATTGTCTAGGATGGATTTTACGTATCTTGTCTGTATTTTAAGTGGGGCAATTTCGGGAGAATCAAGTTCCAGTACTGAGACATTCTGGCTGGTATCATCTATGGTAGAGTTTCTGGGAAAGGTACTAGCAAAGATATCTGCTTTCCCACGTGGGTCATTTGTAATATTGCCATCTGAAGATTTTAGTGGGGGAATGGAAGATGACTTGTTAAAGTTATTATTGAAAGAATTAAGAGTTGACCAGAATATTCTATTGTCATTAGGGTTGTTAAGTAGTTTTGATGCTTGCTTTTGAAGAAAGTTTGATTTAGATAGATTTAATACAGCTTTTGCATGATTTCTAGCAATTTTAAATTGGGAGAGTGATTCAGATGTTTTTGATTTTAAGTAAGAGTTATATGCTAATGGCTTTTGGGCTGTTGCTCTGGCACAATTGCCATCAAACTATTTTGGAGAGTTTGATCTTTTAGTGAATTGTTGACTTGGTATGAATAAATCCATACCAGCTAGTATTCAGTCGCAAATGTGGGACTGGGTAGAATTGGGATCACTAGAGAAGAAAGACTGCCATGGAACATTAGCAAGATAATTTCTTACATAGCGGTGCCCCGGCAGGGATACCGACTTGTATACATTAAATATTTTTCACATTTTGGTGCCCAGAAAGAGGGCCCCGATTTGTTTACCAGAACTATTAAACATTTTTCACATTTTCGGTGCCCCGACCGAGTGAGGAAAACCGATGTGTGCCGAAGCGCTGAATGTGTTTAAAGTTGCTTTTGTGGGACACAGTTTACTACCACGTTCGGTTGAAGTGGAAGACGTGGACGTACGTGTCTATAGAGCTCCGGGAGGAAAGGCAAGCTCTTTCTCTGAAGATGAAAGGCTGAATGCCGTACTAGACTGGGAGCATGACCGTACGGTCCTGTTCCTTGGAGGAAATGATATCCACGAGGACGTGGAGGTCAATGAAGTAGTGGAGAATATTTTAGCAGTGGTAGGAGCCATAGAGGGCTCTTGTAAATCCTCAGTAGCCATAACCCTCCTCGAGCCAAGGAACCTGCCATATGGTTCTCCAGTTTGTTATGGAACATATAAATTAATTAGCAGAGCTGTAAACCGAAAGTTGCAATGGGCCAGGAAGGGAAGGGATTTCATACATTTTAATGCCAAGCCCTTCCAAGCAATGTTGAAAGCTGATGGTATTCATTGGAGCCGTCATGGTAGGGAAGCGGTTCTGCAGAAATTTATAAATTACGTAGAACATAAGAAAGGAGAGTTCTGTGCTGTACAAGCTATGGGTGGGCCTATGGAGTATTGAGGTAATTAATTCTGAGCTCGGGGAATATGGGTGTTTTGGCAATTGAGTGTGGGGATGAAATAGAACACTGGAGGTTTAATAACCCTGGGGGATAGGTTGAAATTATAGACCTAATCCCTACACTCCTCAAAATTAAATGAATAAGTAGCTGAGCTGTAATGAATATTACGAAATTGGGAGAGGGGATAATTTGCACAATGAGGACTTAAACCTACCCTCTTCAAAATTTAAAATAAATCATTACTAAGTTGAGGTAAATTTGTGGTTGGAATTCATAATTAAATTATTAAATTAGAAGTCCGTCAACATGTCTGTTTCTTTATTGCAAAGATCTTCTAGTAGTAAGGCAGGATGGGTAACTAGAGCCATAAATGATTGTAATCAGTCGTTGGACCAAATTCCTCTGTCCAAGGAGAGAATAAATAGTCTCCTAAATATCCTGAAAGATCGATGGAGTAAGTACGAAGAGAGTTACTTAACTTTAGAAGCGGCTATAGTAAAGGCTGAGAATAAGGAACTCTTAGAGTCAGAAACTACGAAGTTTGAAAACAAATTAGAAGAATACTTAACTGTAGTAAAGACACTAGAGTCAGAATTAGCTGACACTGCCGCGGAAACACAAGTTGTGGCGCAACAAAGTAGAGCTGTGTTACCACAAATAACGCTTCCGGAGTTTGATGGGGAGCAGAACTGGAAATCCTTCTGGGACAAGTTCAAATATTTGGTACACGATAGAACAGATCTCCCTAAAGTCACCAAACTTACGTATTTGTTAGGACAGGTCAAAGGAACACCATATCAACTGATAAAAGAATTACCAGCAGAAGGAAATAACTATGAGGTGGCTTTGACCATCCTTAGACAAATTTACGAAGACAGGGAGCAAGTTATAAATCAATTATTGAGGGCTCTAATAGAATTACCCACGCCTGGGCACAATTTTGATTCCTTGCAAAAATTTAGAATTGCACTAAGTTGTAATTTAAAGGCTTTAGGTACTTACGAAGATTTTAAGACATCAGATTGGGTGCTTTCAAGAATTGT
>NW_027645137.1:0-4995 GCF_032717465.1 Coenobita brevimanus | reverse complement strand
AGTTTTACTAGCATTAAAAGAGACAAGGTTGTTTTGTCCCCATTGATCTTGATTTATGGAGATGGCTGTACTGAGTTGAGAGGTAGAGATATTAGACTTTGTAAATGGATGTCTGAGTGTGAATGAACTATGTAGTGTTGAGTCATCTGCATATGAGTGAATGGGATTGTGAGTGACAGATAAGAGATCATTAATATGAACCAGCAATAGGGTTGGCACCAGAACTGATCCCTGCAGCACGCCGGCGTTAACTGAGTGGAAACTCGAATATACATCATCTACTTTTACTCTTATTTTCCTGTCACTAAGATAAGAAATCAAAGGAACAAAAGACGTTAGTCCATAGCAAGGGAGTTTGGACAGCAGGGAACGGTGCCATACTCTGTCGAAAGCTTTAGAGGTATCAAGAGCTACTGCATGAGTTTCTCCAAAAAGATCAATTGATTGATGGATGGTATGAGTTAAGAGATTGAGTATGTCAATGGTGCATCTTTCGTGGCGAAAACCGTATTGTCTATCACTAATTAAGTTGTTGGATTCAAGATGTTTAACAATATGCTTATTAATTAAAGTTTCAAATACCTTACCAAGAGAAGATGTGACAGCTATTGGTCTGTATTTGGAGGGGTCAGACGAACTTCCTTTCTTCGGAACTGGGTGGATATTGGCTTCTTTCCATGAATTTGGGAATAAAGAAGTACGTATGCATAGTCTGAATTATATTTAGCTAGGACAGAGGCAAGTTCAGGGGAACAATTTTTCAAAACAATTGGCGGAATTCCATCTGGGCCTGGAGCTTTGTTGGTAGGTAAATTGTCTAGGATGGATTTTACGTATCTTGTCTGTATTTTAAGTGGGGCAATTTCGGGAGAATCAAGTTCCAGTACTGAGACATTCTGGCTGGTATCATCTATGGTAGAGTTTCTGGGAAAGATTACTAGCAAAGATATCTGCTTTCCCACGTGGGTCATTTGTAATATTGCCATCTGAAGATTTTAGTGGGGGAATGGAAGATGACTTGTTAAAGTTATTATTGAAAGAATTAAGAGTTGACCAGAATATTCTATTGTCATTAGGGTTGTTAAGTAGTTTTGATGCTTGCTTTTGAAGAAAGTTTGATTTAGATAGATTTAATACAGCTTTTGCATGATTTCTAGCAATTTTAAATTGGGAGAGTGATTCAGATGTTTTTGATTTTAAGTAAGAGTTATATGCTAATGGCTTTTGGGCTGTTGCTCTGGCACAATTGCCATCAAACTATTTTGGAGAGTTTGATCTTTTAGTGAATTGTTGACTTGGTATGAATAAATCCATACCAGCTAGTATTAAGTCGCAAATGTGGGACTGGGTAGAATTGGGATCACTAGAGAAGAAAGACTGCCATGGAACATTAGCAAGATAATTTCTTACATAGCGGTGCCCCGGCAGGGATACCGACTTGTATACATTAAATATTTTTCACATTTTGGTGCCCAGAAAGAGGGCCCCGATTTGTTTACCAGAACTATTAAACATTTTTCACATTTTCGGTGCCCCGACCGAGTGAGGAAAACCGATGTGTGCCGAAGCGCTGAATGTGTTTAAAATTGCTTTTGTGGGACACAGTTTACTACCACGTTCGGTTGAAGTGGAAGACGTGGACGTACGTGTCTATAGAGCTCCGGGAGGAAAGGCAAGCTCTTTCTCTGAAGATGAAAGGCTGAATGCCGTACTAGACTGGGAGCATGACCGTACGGTCCTGTTCCTTGGAGGAAATGATATCCACGAGGACGTGGAGGTCAATGAAGTAGTGGAGAATATTTTAGCAGTGGTAGGAGCCATAGAGGGCTCTTGTAAATCCTCAGTAGCCATAACCCTCCTCGAGCCAAGGAACCTGCCATATGGTTCTCCAGTTTGTTATGGAACATATAAATTAATTAGCAGAGCTGTAAACCGAAAGTTGCAATGGGCCAGGAAGGAAGGGATTTCATACATTTTAATGCCAAGCCCTTCCAAGCAATGTTGAAAGCTGATGGTATTCATTGGAGCCGTCATGGTAGGGAAGCGGTTCTGCAGAAATTTATAAATTACGTAGAACATAAGAAAGGAGAGTTCTGTGCTGTACAAGCTATGGGTGGGCCTATGGAGTATTGAGGTAATTAATTCTGAGCTCGGGGAATATGGGTGTTTTGGCAATTGAGTGTGGGGATGAAATAGAACACTGGAGGTTTAATAACCCTGGGGGATAGGTTGAAATTATAGACCTAATCCCTACACTCCTCAAAATTAAATGAATAAGTAGCTGAGCTGTAATGAATATTACGAAATTGGGAGAGGGGATAATTTGCACAATGAGGACTTAAACCTACCCTCTTCAAATTTTAAAATAAATCATTACTAAGCTGAGGTAAATTTGTGGTTGGAATTCATAATTAAATTATTAAATTAGAAGTCCGTCAACATGTCTGTTTCTTTATTGCAAAGATCTTCTAGTAGTAAGGCAGGATGGGTAACTAGAGCCATAAATGATTGTAACCAGTCGTTGGACCAAATTCCTCTGTCCAAGGAGAGAATAAATAGTCTCCTAAATATCCTGAAAGATCGATGGAGTAAGTACGAAGAGAGTTACTTAACTTTAGAAGCGGCTATAGTAAAGGCTGAGAATAAGGAACTCTTAGAGTCAGAAACTACGAAGTTTGAAAACAAATTAGAAGAATACTTAACTGTAGTAAAGACACTAGAGTCAGAATTAGCTGACACTGCCGCGGAAACACAAGTTGTGGCGCAACAAAGTAGAGCTGTGTTACCACAAATAACGCTTCCGGAGTTTGATGGGGAGCAGAACTGGAAATCCTTCTGGGACAAGTTCAAATATTTGGTACACGATAGAACAGATCTCCCTAAAGTCACCAAACTTACGTATTTGTTAGGACAGGTCAAAGGAACACCATATCAACTGATAAAAGAATTACCAGCAGAAGGAAATAACTATGAGGTGGCTTTGACCATCCTTAGACAAATTTACGAAGACAGGAGCAAGTTATAAATCAATTATTGAGGGCTCTAATAGAATTACCCACGCCTGGGCACAATTTTGATTCCTTGCAAAAATTTAGAATTGCACTAAGTTGTAATTTAAAGGCTTTAGGTACTTACGAAGATTTTAAGACATCAGATTGGGTGCTTTCAAGAATTGTGTCTTTAAAGCTACCACCGAAAACCAGGATGCTTTTTGTATGGTAGGTACCAGAAGGATAATTTCTCCTGTGAAGAGATTGAGGAAGGCTTGATGCAACTCTGTAAACATTTGCAAGGAACATTAAACACTACTGAGGTCAAACAGAAGACTGAAGCAAAGAAAAAACCCACTAACCAACTGATTGGGAAAGTTAAGTCAGAGAAGACTAAGTATGTGCCTAAAGAAGAGATAGGTACTTTACTTAGCTCCTTAAAGGCTGAGGATAAAGTATTAAAGATAAGGAATAGACATGCTGAGGATATTAAGGAAATAAAACCTTCCATGGTAAAAGACAGGAAAGTTTGTGTGTTTTGTGGAGAGCAACATTCCAGTGTATCTTGTCAACAGTACCCTGATTATGCATCTAGAGTAGGGAAGCTTCAGGAACTGGGGTGTTGTATAATCTATATGAACTCCGAACATACTGCCGCGGACTGTAAGACTAAATTAAATCTTTGCTTTAAATGCAAAAAAGATCATCATCATAGTGCTTTATGCCCTAGGATGAATATTGAGGTTCCTAAACCTGTAAGCGTCAATATGACAATTGCAAAAGGGAATGCTCCATTAGTAATGCCAGCTGCAGTACCAATAGCAGATGTGAAAGTATTGTTTGAGAATAGAAACCAATCAGTGTGTACCCTGTTTGATACGGGTGCTCAGAAAACTTTCATTTCTGCAGACATTGTGGAGAAATTAAAGTTACCAGTTATCGGCAAGGTAAATCTAGCCATTACAGGATTCTTAACAACTAGAAAGGCTCAGTCTTTTGATTTAGTTAGACCTGTAATACAATTAGGCAGATATAAATGCCGTATAACAGCAGCTGTGCTTGATAATATGGAGAAAGTATATACATAAAAGGATTGAAGGAAACCTCTGATCATCTACAAAGCTCAGGGATAAAGTTGGCTAAACAGAATGTGGAATCAGATACTGTGGGTCCCATAAAAATGATAATTGGTTCTGATTACTGTGGAAGATTCCTACATAGGACCTTCAAAAGGAATAAGGTACAGTTGTTCAAGAGTCCAGGAGGTAACCTTATTATGGGTCAGTTGCCTTTTCCAAAACAAGTTAAAGAGAGGCCAAACTAGTAGACTCAGTCTTTGTTACCCTCACACAGTCATTGATGGTAGCTAGAATAGGTGCAGAATTAGAACCTACTCAGATAAATAACTTGTTGGATTAGAATATTGAACCTGTACAGAAACTGTGGGACCTAGACAGTGTAGGTATACACTCTGAGGAACCAACCCCTGAAGATGAAATAACTTTGGATCTGTATAATCAGTCTGTGGAATTTAAGGATGGACAGAATTGGGTAGGATTACCATGGAAACTAAACCATTCAGAGTTACCAACAAATTACCAAGCAGCTAAAGCTCAGTTAAATTCTCTTCTAAGAAAGTTGAGAGATAAACCAGAACATCTGACCATATATGATAATATTATAAAGGATCAATTGAAGAATAAATTTATAGAAAAGGTAGAATACCCTGTTAACCACAAAGAAGGACACTACTTACCACATCATGCTGTAAGCAAGGATTCAGTAACTACTCCCATAAGGATAGTATTCAACTGTAGTAGTAAAGCGTCCAAGGGATCAGCTAGCTTGAACGATTGCATATACTCTGGATCTACACTAACAGAGAAGTTAGGGAATGTGTTACTAAGATTTAGAAAGAAACCTTACGCTTACACAGCAGACATTAGTAAGGCTTTTCTCGGAATAGGACTGAGAGATGAGGATAGGAAATTTACAAAATTCCTCT
>NW_027645136.1:0-24975 GCF_032717465.1 Coenobita brevimanus | reverse complement strand
TTGTGAAAACAGTGAAGAGTTTATTGTAGTTTGTACAGTATATCATCAGAACTTGTAATAACAGTGAAATGTTGTCAGGTGTTAAGTGTAATAGCAGTTAGTAAAGTTTGTATAGCTCCAGTGCTTGTGAGAACAGTGAAGTGAAGTTGGAAAGTATTAAGTGGAATTATCTGGAAAATAAAGACAGTGAACTTTAAGAAGCCAGTGTTTATTTTCGCCCCAGCTGATCTTGTGTATTGTACACCTAAAGGCTGACCATAGGAAGAACAACTCCTTCCTGCACTGAACTACTGCTGTTGGACCCTGTGGCAGTGTGGGAACAGAGACATAACAATATTTAACCCGCTTCGGTTTAGGGGTGGGTTGAATTTGGCTTTGATGTTAAGTTTTTAAATATATTAATTATGTAAGCAAAATAGTTCCCATGTACTCCTGAGCTAATAATTTTGTATTAAGAGGGACAGAGAAACTCCCTAACACCTCTTCCTCAGTCGCATATTTCTCCATATAGCTCCTTAATAATCACAGTTGTTATTGATATGGTCTGTCTTGGAAATGAAAAGTCGTAATGAGTATGTATGAGAGGAGCAAGATGTAGTAAGTAAAATAGATTGCTAAGGAAAAGGTGCTTGGGAACCTCCTTAACTGAACTGAATACGAACCTTGTTTCAAATACTTGATGGTATTATATGAATGAGGAGCCTGGATAAAGTTGTCTGATTGTAACACAGAAAACATATAACGAAATTTACTTTTCGTGGATAAGGAGCATATTGTTAAAACTCTTTATCCACAGCTATTTCTGAGTTTTGAAAAATTATACAATTCTATTAAGGATAAGCAAAATAGATGCACTATCGCCAAATGGAAGCAGTATTTTTTTTTTTCCCCCATACATCACTATAAATGTTCCTTGATACTTCACCTCGTCCCAGTTGTTTGATGGTAAAATATAAAATGTGAAATTGAGTGCCCTGGCCAGATACACCAGCTGGTTGTAGTCCATGCCGGAGTGTGTGGTGTTGTCGCCCTCCCCTGACGTGATCCAAAAGGGTTCATAGGGAAGACTCGTAGCGTTGAGCCTCATACCATGAAAACTGAAACAATAAAAATGTTTTCAGTCCCACATGATTTCTTTTAAGCATTGTCTCCTATTCATGTCAATTACGGAGGCTTACCAGCACCTCTTATTTAGCCATGAATTTTTGGATATCGGTGGTCAATATTCTTTTGTACTTTATTTATGCATAGTATATGGTGATGTTTTAAGGATTTATGTAACACAGAAGTGGACAGTAAGGTGTAATATACAAAACAACTTGCTTAACAAAGATATTAGGGAAGCTTCCTCAACCAACGTTATTATGATCCATGGCGTCAGTGCTGGATAAACATCGACAATTTTTGTATTCCAGTTTCGAAAAAAATAGCGATTTTACCCAGCGTTGCTTGAGTTATCCATGTTATGGACAGTTGGTAAAATCACACCACCATGGCAAGCATACCACGACCCGCCCTGGAGGATTTGTTTTGGTTTTCACTTTGGTGTATACGAAATTCCCAATCCATCCATCCCTGTTCCATATCCCTCATGTCTAAGCTGGATTCTTAGATCATGCTTAAGGGAGTTATTAAGGATACTCAAACAAAATTCAACTCTTTTAAAACTGGATATTTTCTCGCTTAGTCGTGATTAGAAGACATGGTTTCTTCTCCGTTCCCCGAACCGACAAATGTAGCTGTTGTGACACAAATAGTTTTAGTTTTGTCTGTGAACATGCAACATTCTGCATATTTCCCTTAAAAACTATAGGTAACTTTTTGTAGGGCATCGAGTCGGTGGTGTGCTGTTTATGCAGTGCTCATGACCCTCCTCTAGTCCACTATCTTTGCACACCGCTGTTGGAGTAAAATCGTCTGGAAGCAAGAAAAATAACCTGAGAGGACATCATCATACTGAAATAGAAGGAGAATTTACATGTGTTTAAAAACAAAAATGTTGGGTGTCACGTGTCTGGAAAACTTTGCCACGAGAAAAGGAACGATAATTTGCCTAAGAGAAACTTGGTTGTAAGTTTGTCGTGTCCTTCCAGAATCTCTCAGCCTGCCTATCTATCCGATTGTTAATCTATTGCCAGACTTTTCCTCCTGTGAGGAATGGCCTCGTCAAAAGAATTGCCAGGCCTTTCTGTCCATACCAAGTAACGACCATCTTCCCATGGCACAACGTCCTTTCTAACACTTTTGTATTCCATGACGACATTTTGCGTCCGACTCTGGGCATAGAGTTGACAGTCCGTTTTTGAAGATACAGGAGCTCTCCTACTAGCCAGGTATCTTCACATGTTATGATACTGGTACTAACACTCAATGCCTACATAGGTTCAACTGGTTTCATTCAGGTCTAGTGTGGTGGTAGTAGCATGGATGTTTGGGGGACATGTCGGTGGGTCGTGTGGAAGACAAAATGTCACCTCTTTATCATTTCACTGACCACCTCCAGATTGTGAATCTGTCAGTAGGTAGAGATACAGATTACTGTGATTTTCTTTTTATCTACGTCAGTTAGATACACACAAACAGAAGTCATTTCAAATTAAAGGAGAAGCCATTCATTCTCCGACTGATTTTGCGGGAAAAAAAAAAGAAAATCTATATTTCGGTTGGAAAGTGTTCTATTTAGTTTGCCTTACTTCAGCTAATAAACATGTACATTCTTTATGATTCCTCATGATACACCCGTATCCCCCACCAGACAGACTGCAACCACTCCTCCCCAGACATCACATTCTGTTCACCAGTACTTGTACTCAACAACACCTGGCGAACGGAACCCAAACGTGCTACAGATCATCTCCCCGTCAGTTACACCCTAGCAACACAGTCCAAACCAGTATGATCACGTCTCACACACAATCACAATAAATCAGAATGGGCTGAATTCACTGAAGAAATAGAGCAACACTTAAGCACACCAGACAAACACCGATCACCAACATCAACGGGAACATTACAAAATTCAATAATATCATACTCAACGCAGACAAATACCACATTCCACGAGGCAACAGAAGACGTCGCATCCCAAACTTTACACCGGAGATTGCCCGCCTCATAGGACAGCACAACATACTTAGATACAACTCATCTTTCCCACACACACTGCATCATCACAATGCTCCAAGAACTAAACAATGAAATCAGTAACAAAATAGTACAAAGAAAACGGAAATATGAAAGGTTGTCGTAGTCTTAATCTCTCCACAGACACCTCTCAGCTCGACGAAACACTTTCGGTATCACTAAATTACAAACTTGCACTTCCAAGACCCATGCTGCCATCACCTCCAACACCCAGCACATCCCTTCCTTCAAAGAACAATCAAACATACTCTTAAACCACTACGCAAACATACGCCAATTAACACCAACACTCGCTGAATCAAAAACACAACCCCCTAAACACAGACAGTCCTTTCCACTCGGTCACAATATCACCCCCCCTTCACGCCAGAACAGACACATAACATTGTCAGTGAGGAAAAAAAAAAAAAAAAAAATCAGGGCTTGATAGTATCAACAACCAGCACCTTAATCATTAAGAGCCACAAGGCATCAAGGCAAGGTGTACAGTACACAAGATCAGCTGAGGCATTGTAAATAAACACTGGCTTCTTAAGTTCACTGTCGTTATTTTCCAAGTAATTACACTTAGTGCTTTCCAACTTCACTTCACTGTTTTCACAAGCACTGGAGCTATACAAACTTTACTAACTGGAATCACACTTAATGCTTGACAACAGCACTTCACTATTTTTCACAAGTACTGAAAATATGCAAACTTCACTGACACTGCACTGACACTCAAACTGAACTGAAAACTGACTGACCTTCCTCTAGTCTCTTCCCCACCCTTAAAGAAGCTTGCATTACTCTAGAAACTTCTAATTTTTCCACAGTTCTGGTGTGTTACAGAGAGAGAGAGAGAGAGAGAGAGAGAGAGAGAGAGAGAGAGAGAGAGAGAGAGAGAGAGAGAGAGAACAGTTACCAACTCGGAAACAATGAAAACATGCCAGAGTTTTCTTATGTTACACAATACTATAAATTATTTACCATACAAACATAAATGACAACAAGCAATCACACAGATAAACATTATACAGAAAAAGAGCACAAAAAATAATGTATAACTTACGAAACAACTACGCTCACAAACAGCAGGCACACTGGCAACTCTGACTCATACCGGAACCTACGGTAAACATCAGCAAACGTTGAGAAGCTCCTCAACTACATAACTGGCAAATCTCGCTTCTTAACACTACCCCCTCCCTAGTCCTTTGTTATCCCGACAAAACTACTGTACACAGTATATACAGACATAAACCTTAATCCTAATGAACATCTAACTATACACAAAATATTCCTTCAACTTATCAGGTCTTCTATGCGCTTCTGAAGACGCCCTTGCTCCTCCACACATTCCCCTTCTCCAGGAAGGTCTTGGTCCTCTTCCTGATTCACTTCTTCCCTCGGGAAACTGTCACAATCTTCTTGCAGTTCAGCTCCATGGTCCTCCTTGACATCCTTGGCTGTGGGAGAGCACAATTCCCCGGAGATGTCCCAGCTGTACTGTCGTGGCCCATGGTACTGCCACAGACGATTCACATGTACCACTTTTGAGTGAGACTTTCTGCCTCCTCGAATCCGGTACGTTACATCTGATAGGCGGTTCAACACAGTGTAAGGCCCGTCCCAGCACAATTATGAGGTGCAGCACCGTACTGGGCAGGTACATGCAGTGCTGACAGCGAGAGTCATCGGCCTTGTGATCCACAGTGTGAAGTACAACTCTTCATGTGTGGGGAGGCTCCCCACATACAGCTCTTCTCAATAGGGTGGAGTCAAAGGCTTTTCATCTCATTAACTCACCTCCTCTTACTGACTCCCTTCAACCTCTGTCTCTTTGTCGCACTGTTGCATCTTTATCTCTTTTCTATCACTACTTCAATGGTCACTGCTCCTCTGAACTGTCTGCATGCATTCCTCCACCTCTACGACGGGCGTGTATCACCCATCTAGCAGCAAAGTCTCATCCCTTTTCTGTCCAACTCTCTAATGCAAGAGTTAACCGTTACTCCCAGTCTTTCATTTATGCAACAGGTCATCTCTGGAACTGTCTCCCTCTGTCTGTACTTCCTGCTTCCTATGATCTCCAGTCTTTCAAACGCAGTGTGTCCAGGCATCACGAAATGATCATATCTTGAATTTGGCTCTCTCTTGTATTTTGTTTTTCTCTTGGAAGGAACAGTAATTGCGGGCTCACGGCATTTGGTTCCTTCTTCCTTGCATAAAAAAAAAAAAATCTTTCAAGCTCACCTTACTTGCCTTGGCATCATACTTGCACTTCATCACACCTCCCAAAAACTTGAGGTCCTCTTTCACTTGATGATGTACCTCAGCCAGGCTTTCATGAAGGTGCTCCTCAGAGCCAGTGGTGTCTGTAGGCAGCTTTTCGTCATGTGGTCTTCCCATTAATAAGTCAACAGGTAAGTGTAACTCATGGCCCAACATCAGTTTTGCAGAAGTGTAGCCAGTAGACTCATGGGATGCAGACTGATATGCCATCAGCAATGCAGGTAATTTCTGGTCCCATTCTGTTTGTCCATCTATGCAGTACTTGGCCAGTTCTTGTCCTAGGGTCCAGTTGAATTTCTCCACAGTTCTATCTGACTGTGGCCTTAGTGGGGTCGTCCTGAACTTCTTGATCCCCAGTAACTTGCAGCACTCACAGAACACAGCAAATTTGAAGTTTCTACCCTGGTCTGAATGTTGCTCTTGTAACATCCCAAAACGACAAAAACCAGTTAACCAACACCTGAGCAACAGTCGCAGCCTCTTGATTGGGTTTGGCATAGGCTTCTGGCCACTTTGTGAAGTAGTCCATGGCAACACATATACTGGTTCCTTCTTTCAGTGAGTGGCAGAGGTCCAGCAATGTCCACCGCGACTCTTTCCATCGGTGCACCCACTTGATACAGCTACAGAGGGGCACAACCACGTTTCTTGGGTCCCTTCTTGGCACAACACACATCACAGACCTGACACCACTCTTCAATATCCTGGTGCATGCCAATCCAGTAGAACCTCTGTCGCAGCCTGCTTAGAGGTTTCTTCACTCCCAGGTGCCCACTAGTGATCTGGTTATTGGACTCAGCCAAGATCTCAGACCTCATCTTGTTTGGAACCACCAGTTTTGCCAATACTTGCTGAGGCCATCGAGTGTCTCCCACTGACGCTCCATTAGTCCGTTGTTCAAGCGAAGAAGGTCCCACTGACTCTAGTAGCGCTTGGTCACATGGCTTAACCTGGAAACTTCTTCCCAAGATGGTCGCGCTGTACTCCGCTGCAGGCACTTTAGCACTGGTTGTAAATCTGCATCCTCCATCTGCATCCTCTTCAGGTCTTCTTCATCTGACGTTGGCCTTGTCACTGCAGTATGGCTGCATTTCTTACTATGATCTTTTTGCACTGTGGATCACAAGGCCGATGACTCTGGCTGTCAGCACTGCATATACCTGCCCAGTACGGTGCTGCACCTCATAATTGTGCTGGTCTAGCTTCCCAAGCCAGCATGCCAGTTGTCCTTCCAGATTCTCAAGTGTTTTCAGCCACTTATGTGCCGCGTTGTCCATCCTGATGATGAAGTAGGACCCACAGAAGTAGGGATGGATGAAATCAAGGCTCTTCATCACTGCCAAGAACTCCTTATGGGTCACACAGTAGTTCCACTCCGGTGGGCTGAGCTTCTTGTTGCAATATGCCACCACATACTTCATGTCATCCTTCTGTGACAGTACCCCACCAATACCATGGTCACTAGTATCACAGTCCAATATAAATGGCCGATTCTGGTCTGGGTACGGCAATACTGGAGAGCTTGCCAAAGCACACTTGAGTTCTTTCTTCTGTGCCTGTAATAGCTTCACAATTGTCGCCAGGGACATTTCCTCTTCCTGCTCGGCTTGAGACCTTGGCTGCACACATTCTGCTTCCATGTCAAAGGTTAGCCTGACTACAGCCCTAAATAATCCACACTCCTGACACCAGTGTTATGTCCCTGTCCCACACAGCCATAGACTCCAACAGCAGTAGATCAGTACTGGAAGGACATTGCCCAGTGAGTTGTTCTTCCTATGGTCAGCCTTTAGGTGTACAGTATACAAGATCAGCTGAGGCATTGTAAATAAACACTGACTACTTAAGTTCACTGTTTTTATTTTCCAAGTAATGACAATGCTTTCCAACTTCACTTCACTGTTTTTACAAACACTGGAACTATACAAACTTTACTGACTGCAATCACACTTAATGCTTGACAACAACACTTCACTATTTTTCACAAGTACCAAGAATATGCAGACTTCACTGACACTCAGACTGAACTGAAAGCTGACTGAACTTCCTCTAGTCTCTTCCTCATCCTTATATGAGCTTGAATGTCTCTAGAAACTTCTACATTTTTCTACAGTTCTGGTATATTCCAGAGAGAGAGAGAGAGAGAGTACAGTTACCAGCTATGAGACAACCAAAACATGTCAGAGTTTTCTTACATTACATAATACTGTAAATTATTAAATATTCAAACTTAAATGACAACAATTAATCACATACGAAACATTATTAAGAAAAAGAGCACAAAAATTAATGTATAACTTACAAAACAACTACACTCACAAACATCAGGCACACTGACAACTCTGAGTCGTACCAGAACCTACGGTAAACATCGGGAAATGTCGAGAAGCTCCTCGACTACCTAACTGGCAAATCTCATTTCTTAACATTACAATCATTACAACACCATATAAACCATACATAGCAATGCCATATGTATCACCACTGGCTGCATCAAAACCACTCTCACAGATCATTTACTGTCAAACTAAAGTCCTCCCTATCAGGGACTACCTTGATTTGAGAGGCCCACAGTTCTATGCAACTGTCTGTGCCAATACACAACACCCTTGTCATCACATGACAGAACATAACACACTTAGGCTCATAACATAATCACCATACAAACATTATGAAATCCTTTACAGAACAACAGTGTCTTCTCTGACATTCCGGCACTAGGAACAAAGAAACACCTACATTCTTACTTCATGCATGGGGTAATAGGGGTAATACATCTCCTCGATCACAAAGCTGTATTACAGTCCCTTCCTTCTGACATCGACCCATCATTGCTTTTCTAAAATAGAGATGATCGAGTTCATCTAGCTAGGCTTAGGTCAAGACATGAGCCAGCCCTTCACATAGGCTTGCACGTGTCTCGCTTGTAGAATATGCCCACGGAACATAACACACATAATGGAGCACTGCACAGCACATGCCATTTGCAGACACATCAATGGTATAGGGAATCTTTGGGACTACTCCATAGGAGCAGTTGCATACCTGAGGTCGACGGGTCTGTTCGAACGGACAGGGGTGATGCGGTACATCCATACCTTGGTGGAGATTTTCCTCCTTTTACAGCTTTTTTCTCCTTGGCTCATTTGCAGAATATGACAGTATTACTGCTGTACTGCATATTCTTGTCTGTGGCACATCAGTGTAACTAGTGCTACATTCTGGTGTCCTTCCACTGTTAGATATCAGCAGTCAATAAGAGACGGCAAATTTGGGGGAAGGTGAAGAGGAATTGGTGACATCAAGTTAGTAAGAAACACTGGACGGATTGGAGAGGTGCACTGATGAGGTGTGCATGAATTTGAGAGAGGGCAGCCTGATGGCAATGGATAAGGTGATATGTAGGCGATTTGTTTGCGGCCAATGCTTTAGGATTAAAACATCTAGGGGCAGAGAGATGGACAGAATGGGTACATTACAAACTTGCAGAATTTATCAGGAAACATGCTTCGAGACATGAGGTGGATGAAGCCTCGCTTGGGGGTCCATGAGGCCACCTGCACTACCCGAGCACCGGTGGGGGTGTACGGCAGGTGTGCAAATATTTCACATCTGTAATACACAATAAATGTTAAATAAAGGAACTTAACGATATATTCCACATAAAGTAATACACAATAAATGTTAAATAAAAGAACATAGCGATATATTCCACGTCTCTAATGCACAATAAATATCAAATAAGGCAACACAACGATAAATTCCACATTTTGTTATGCACAATAAATGTTAAATAATGAACATAACGACACTATTCCTTCACGGAAATATGAGGGGTACTTAGACAAGTAACTATACCGAGTTTAACTTTGCCCCGATTTTCGTCCTTTGGCGGTTTATGTCAGGCAGCTGAGTGGCGGAAGGGACTATGTCACGGCTTAACGTACTTTTCATAGCACTTCTTGGTTACTAGCACCATATTATAGTGTTAATCTTTTGTTACAGCACAGCATTCAGGATGGAGAGGTGGCAATTTTAGGCCAAACTAGTGTTAATAAGGGTGATAATCATTCGCATAACACTTTACCTAAACATGCCACACCAGCATATTCCAAATGAATCAAGTGATCTCATAAAACCTCATCCTTAGCGATTTGATTTGCAAGTTACACCTCGAAGTTATCTTCTATGATTTTCGTAGCGTTGTAATATCGATTGGGTTTGTATGGTTAGCACAAAAGAGGACCACGAAATCTGCAAAGCAGAATGTCGGTAAGTGTGAAAAATATTTAGAGGTTCTGGTAACAAATCGGGGCCCTCTCTCTGGGCACCAAACTATGAAATAATTCTTGTAGCTCCTAATAACTCGTAGGTCGTTACTCGTCCCTATAGTTGTCCTTAAGTAATTCAAATAAGTCTCATAGGGTTAGGTGAATCGTAACTACCTTAACTCACTTACAGCAATTATTTCTCTTTCTATTTCTTAGCTAATCCCCCTTGAATTGGCCAATTCGTAAAGGTTACTTAGCTAGTGAAGAGGAAGTGTCGGATAACCAATGACGATAGGCTGCTTTGTGTAATTGCTTGAGCAAACAAGCTTCCTGTAGGTGCTTATATACAACGTGCTAGCTTAACTATGTCTAGGAACAGAGTGCTAACTCCACAAGGTCTGGGAGCAGAGTGCGTGAACATGGCAGGCCCCAGCTCCTCATAGAATTGTGGATTGCCAACTATTAATTAATTACAGTACTAAATACAGTTAGATTACATCATAATATGTACAGTGCGAATCTAACAAATTAATCTTAGTTTTAATTAAACTAAAGGTAAACCAAATATTCCCTTAAACTGTGTAAATATCTTAATTCCACATATGCTTTACATGAAGATTCTTTTCATCCTCGCCACGTCATCTAACGCGCAGACGCAGTTTAGGTCAGTGGAAATTCCATATAATTACATGTATTTACAATGTATAGCTGTCCACGAGGGTTAAACGCAGTAGCATTTAATTTATCAATAACAAGAATTATTAAAGAGAACGTAATTTCTGGGTTATAAAAACAGCTCGAACAATTAACAACGGTCTCAAGTTTTCCTCTGCTTTTAACCAGGGATAACTCATACAAAATGTAGAGAGCGCAACCGCTCTGGGGGAAATATTTCCACACAGTAAGTATCATATCAAGGAATATTATTGTTCCTTCAGTGTAGTATATGTGGTGATTCAGTAGATGTGTAGATAAACAAAATTTTAATATTTTTCCAATGAATAATGCTTATACACATTAAAAATACCCCATGCTCTCCTCAACGGCAATTAGATTAATGTTAAAACTACATTCACGTTGCTCATATCTACACTACTTATTCAAACAACCTATTCTCCGAGTTCCTTCAGGAGGGATGGGAAATATCTCGGATGGTTGTCCCTTTTTCACAAACAGTAAAATGAGATGACTGGGCAACTTCGTGGCTCACTTCTCATTAATTACTGATGTTGCTTTCCCTCATCACTGATCTCACTCAAACACTAACAGTCCTCTTCTTACCTTCATCTTGAGATTTCACTAAGGCCCAGGTGTGCTGTTCCTATTGGCATCTCCCAGTCTCTCCCTTACCCTACACTCCTTTTCAATCAAACTGTGGGTGTAGCAAGTTTAGAAAAGACCATACGTGCTGTTTTCTTCCCGAACTCTCTGTGCTCCCAATTTCCATATACTGTACACACATAAAAATATGTCAACAGAAATACTTATCTGAAGTTGCTGTTGTTCAATATGCTTTGTTATAAGGTCCATGCATGTTAATGTGCATAAATTAATTACCCTTAATGGTGACTACAAACAGCATGATCTTTTACATTTATTGCTCTGGTTCGATTATATATGTTTGCCTTCTTAACATAGCAATTATCATATTGTGTTAAGTTGTGTATCTTTCGGTACAAACTTTCACGGATGTAAAGTGTAAACTTACACGGGTGTTCGTGCAGACATATCGATATTAATGGCCATGGTGTTCATCATAGAGAATGTCCAGTGAGAGGCAAGCAAAGCCCGAGGTCGTCCCTGGGCAGGCGAGTGAGCACCAGGAGCCTGGTGGACCACACCAGGAGGCGGCTCTTGAGGGACCAGTGGGCAAAGGCGGCGAGGAAGGCTGGGTCGTCACTCACCACCACCACCGTCACGCACCATGACACCTGCAGCAGCTGATGCCGTCACCAAGGGTAAAACTTATCTGAGTAATGGACCTGCCTCAGCAGTAACCTAACTGCCTCAGCAGTAATGTAACAGTGACCTACCTGCCTCAGCAGTAATGTAACAGTGACCTACCTGCCTCAGCAGTAATGTAACAGTGACCTACCCGCCTCTTCAGTAATGTAACATTGACCTACCCGCCTCAGCAGTAATGTACAGTAACAGTGACCTACCCGCCTCAGCAGTAATGTGACAGTGACCTACCCGCCTCAGCAGTAATGTGACAGTGACCTACCCTCTTCAGCAGTAATGTGACAGTGACCTACCCAGCGAGCCTGGCCGACCACCCAGGAGAGCTGTGCCTGCGTCATGTTATCGTCATGGCCGCCCACACCCACACCAAACACACCCACACCCAACCACGCTCCAGCATCACCCATGTACTGTAACACAACATAAATCTGTTACAATCCACGATTGCTGGACCACAGTAAAAAGTCACACTGTACACTGGAGCATACAAACATCAGTAGGGTTGTAAGAATTGCATAGAATTATTTCCTAATATGAAGTTCAATCACAAGGACTGAAAACATGAAGATCTGAGTATAAACTTTTTGGATAACTGTGTCTCCGTTTTCCTTCAGTCTACATACTCTTTTTATGAGAGAGAGAGAGAGAGAGAGAGAGAGAGAGAGAGAGAGAGAGAGAGAGAATTGATGAGCTTGATGCAGTAAATTTGAGATACTGTACCTTATCTCTGTTGTCAAGACTGGGCACTGATGTGACGCCATCTGACAGGAAGAGAGGGAAACACTTGTCCAGTTCTGTTTCCCTGAGCGTTGCCTCCATTGCCTCACTTGCATACTCTGCCATCACCCAGTTGTCTGTGATGGGAAAATTATAGTCAGTACTTTGATGCAGTTCAGTATTTAAAGAGAGAGAGAGAGAGAGAGAGAGAGAGAGAGAGAGAGAGAGAGTGTGTGTTTTGTGATCCTTTAGCTAAAAAAGAAAGTTGTCTAACTCGAGTACGAGTACTTCAGGGAGTAGACTGTCGCACCAGTCGAGCAGGGCTGTACTCCCAAGCTGGATGGAAAGCTGATGACAGGGAGAGTTGGAGCTCCCGTTTCATCGGCCCTCGGGGCTAGCCCCCTACCTTCCCCCTCTGCTGAACTTTTTCAGTGTTTCAATAACACAGAGAGTAGGCCAGCATGCTGTCCAGTACAAGTTGCTCTTACTGTCAACACCAAACTACATGCATATTACACACAACATTTCCTATTCCAAATTTAACAAAAACATCTGCATCTAATTACCAAGCCTCGGAGTCCCCAGGGGAGGGGACCATAAATGCCCCCACCCTCCGCCCCTTTACCGGTGACAACCCAGCGAGATGCCTGGAACCGGTATCTGACTCATTTCTTCTCCATTTCTGCAGCAATATTGGCCTTTCCTCTCACTTTCTCTGTTGAGCACCATCTCTCCTCCTCTAGACCTCACCTCCTCTTCCTAACTGAGACTTAGCTCTCTGAGACGACTAATAGCAAACTCTTCTCTCTATCCTCCTACTTTCGCTATACTCGTTTCAAAGCCAAAGGTAGCTGTTGTGTGTATGCAATGACATGTCTTACTCTCGTGTTCCTGAACTTGAATCTTCTGAATTCTCTACTCACTGGCTTCGGCTTTCCTGTTATTCTCTGACTAAATGTACTTGTGCTGTTTACTTATCCCCTAATTCTAATATTGAAAAATTCTTTGACTATCTTACTTCTAAGATGGAACACATCCTATCCATTTCTCCTTTCTCTGAAATCTCCATTCTAGGAGATTTCAATGTTCACCACCACCTTTGGCTCTGTTCTCCATTCACTGATCCACCTGGTGAACAAGCCTACATCCTTTCTGTCCTTAATGACCTATAGTACCTTGTACAGCACCCTACCTGTATCCCTGACTGCCTTGGAGAGTTCCAACATACCTGACCTCTTCCTTACATCCATTCCTTCCACTTATGCTGTTAATCATATACCTTCATTGGGCTCCTCTGATCACAACCTTATCAGTTTAACCTGTCCTGTCGCTCCAGTAAGACTTGTGGACCCTCCCAACATGCGTCCGTTGAGGCATTTTGGAGCTGCTGATTGGGAGGCCCTCGGGCAGTGCTTCTTTGATTTTCTTTGAGATGATGATTGCTTACATGGCCGGGAGCCATCTGAGTGTGCCTTGCACATTACAGAGGTTATTCTTTCAGGCATGGGAGCATAAATTTCTTTCTCATATGCTCTGACAAATGAAAAAAGTGTCTTGGTATAATCACACTTGTTCTAATGCTGTCCACAACAAAGAGAAGGCGTACAAAAGGTACCGGAGCCAACCCACTCTTGAATCTCATCTCATTTATGTTTCTGCCCGGAATCGTACTAAGTCTGTTCTTCTTTCTGCCCAAAAAAATATAATTCGTACTAAATGCTCTGAACTTTCCAACTCGAATTCTTCCTGCTCCTTCTGGCACCTTGCCAAAAATCTTTTTAACAACTTTGCCTCATAATTCTTCCCTCCTCCTCTTCACTCTGATGATTCTATAGCTATTTCTTCTACTGATAAAGCACAACTATTCACTCAGACCTTCTCCTTCAACTCCACCTTATACTATTCCGGTACTGTTCCTCCATCACTTCCCCCTCTGACTTCTTCACTGCTGACATTAAGATTTCTTATACTGATGTACTTTCTGGCATCACTAGCCTCAATACTAACAAGGCATATGTGCCAGAAGGAGTCCCTCCTGTTGTCCTCAAGAGTTTTGCTACTGTGCTTACACCTTGCCTAGGTAAACTTTTTCATCTTTGTCTGACAACTTGTACCTTTCCTTCTTGCTGGAAGTTTGCTCTTATTCAGCCAGTCCCAATGAAGGGTGACCATACCCAACCCTCTATCGTCCGATTCCTTTAACATCCTGTATTTCAAAGTTTTCGAGTCTATTCTTAACAGAAAAATTTTAAAACATCTCTCCTATCACAACCTTCTTTCTGATCGCCAGTATGGGTTCCGTCAGGGATGCTCCACTGGCGATCTTCTCATCTACTGCACCTTTCAGACTCCTGGTCATGCTCCTTTCGGGACTTTGACGAAATCTTTGTCACTGCACTTGACATCTCAAAGGCTTTCGATCGAGTCTGGCATGAATCCTTACTTTCCAAACCGCCCTCTTACGGCTTCTATGCTTCTGTCTGTGCCTTCATCTCTAGCTTCCTATTTGGTTATTCTGTAGCTGCTGTTGTAGACGGCCACCGTTTTTCTGCTACGGCTATCAATGGTGCAGTTCTTCAGGGCTCTGTCCTATCACCAACTCTCTTCCTTTTATTCATCAATGACCTTCTAAGCTGTACATATAACCCTATCCACTCGTACGCTGATGACTCCACCCTTCTCCTTTCCATCCATTTCCCACAGCTTCCATCTTAGCAGTAACTTTAACAAACAAGGGATGAGGCTATGGCACCCCTAATGTCTGACTTGGCACATATCTCTGATTTGCTGTTTTTAATGCATCAAAAACTCAGTTCTTACACCTATCAGCCCAACAGAATCTTCCACAAGAATACCCTTTAATTTTTAATAATATCCAGCTTAATCCTGCATCATCTTTAAATATACTTGGGAGTTCATTCTCTCGGGATTTATCTTGGAATGAACATATTACAACTCTTGTAAAATCTGCTTCCAAGGATTAGGTGTGCTAAGCCGACTCTGTGCCTTCTTTACCCCTGCCGAGTTGTTGACTTTACACACAGGATTTATTTGTCCCTGTGCAGAGTACAGTTCTCATGTGTGGGGAGTTTCCCCCACATACAGCTTTCTCAATAGGGTGGAGTCAAAGGCTTTTTCTGTTTCATTAACTCTCCTCGGCTTACTGGCTCTCTCTTCAACCCTCTGTCTCTCTTCACTGCACTGTTGCATCTTTATCTCTTTTCTGTCGCTACTTCAATGGTCACTGCTCTCTCTGATCTGTCTGCTTGCATCCCCCCACCACTACGACGGGCGCATAACACCTCATCTAGCAACAAACCCTCATCCCATTTCTGTACAACTCTTTAATGCAAGAGCTAACCGTTACTCCCATTCCTTCATATACACAACAGGTCAACTCTGAAACTGTCTTCCTCTGTCTATTTCCTACTGGCTGTGATCCTCTCCAGTCTTTCAAACGCAGTGTGTCCAGGCATCTTGAAATGTATTGATCTTGAATTTAGCTCTCTGTTATCTTGCTGTTGTTTTCTTGGAAATTGTAATTCGTGGGCTCCCTGGCCTTTGTTTCCTGCTTCCTTGTATTAAAAAAAAAAAAAAAAAAAATAGATATATCTTTTCCACTTGAATCCCCCTAACTCCTCTAACCACTATCTCTCCCCCACACTGTTGCATCTTTATCTCTTTTCTTTCACCACCTCAATGGTCACTATTACTCTGAACTGTCTGCTTGCATACTTTCCACAACTTTGATGGGTGCGCAGCACTCCTTCTTTTTTAAGCAACAAACTCTTATTCCTTTTCTATCCAACTCTGGATCTCTCTTTCTCTTGCTGTATGATCTCCAGTCTTTTAGTGTCCAGATATCTCAGAATGAACTTTATTTTGAATTAGGCTTTCTATTATATTGTTTTTATTTTTCTTGGGGGGAACAATTTGCTGGCTTCTAGCCTTTGGCTCCTTCTTCCTTGCATTACTATATATATATATATATATATATATATATATATATATATATATATATATATATAAATATAGGCTTAGCACTTTCTTAACGTATTATGTAATACAGAATTCATCAAAATCTTCCCTGTGAGCAATGACGTTGGCTCTACGAGGGGTAATTTCAGTTTAAATATTGGACAAAAAAATTGTCGAAAAAATTGAAAATTTGCGATGTTAAAATAATATCCTTCCCCTGAACTGTGCTTCCTTCCCCTGTAAGGCTATAAAATTATTTTCTGGCCCCTCAAAACCCCCTGCTAGACAGTTGAAACATGGAAATTTACCCGAAAATGAAATTTTTATGCTATTTTTTTTTTTTAATTGTAGCTTCACATGGAAGCAAACTTTCTCTTACAATTATGGCATCAAGTAACAAAATTCAGTCATCATAATCAAATCTTGCTTAGAATCATTGACAGGTAAGACATTCCTGTTGAGCAAAGATAGCTCTGATGAAACCATCTCTTCTTTCTTCTCCATAGACTATTGCAGATGCTTTGGTGACTTCTTGAACACATCGTTCAATAGATTGGCCGTCCATCAGGACTCTGGAACGCTTTAGAGGGTCAACCCTCAGAGGTTTAGAAAGTTGCTCTCTTGACAAGGAACAGGTGAGTAGAGGCTCATGAACATCACTGGACCAGTCAATAAGATCCAAGAAGTGTGGTTGCAGTTGTATTCAGCTCTGGATTCTTCCTAGACCTCACATTTGTGTCTCCAAATTCAGAGAGGTACCAAGAAGTTTTCAAAATTGTACCCACTGCAGATTCTCAGTCTCCAGGGTGAGAACTGCACAACAGTGTCTGAAGAAATGTTTTCACTCTGAGCATTTCAAGCTGATGCCTGCACATGAGCATCACAATATTTTGTACTTCCTGTCTGCATGGAAATAAGTTTAAGTTGCTTCAAGATGTGATAAAGGCCTTCCAGACCAGTTGTGCTTTACCCTAATCTCAAATCAAAGAGAGTGAGAATACACTCCCACAGCTTACTGGCTCTCTTCAACCTCTGTCTCTTCACTGCACTGTTGCATCTTTATCTCTTTCTCTGTCGCTACTTCAATGGTCACTGCTCTTCCTGATCTGTCTGCTTGCATTCCACCACCACTACGACGGGCGCATAACACCCATCTAGCAACAAAGCTCTCCATCCCATTTCTGTACAACTCTCCTTTTAATGCAAGAGTTTAACCGTTACTCCCATTCCTTCATATATACAACAAAGGTCAACTCCTGAAACTGTCTTCCTCTGTCTATTTCCTACTGGCTGTAGATCTCCAGTCTTTCAAACGCAGTGTGTCCAGAGAGGCATCTTGAAATGTATTGATCTTGAATTTAGCTCTCTGTTATCTTTGCTGTTGTTTTTTCTTGGAAAAATTCGTGGGCTCCTGGCCCTTTGTTTCCCTGCTTACAATTATGGCATCAAGTAACAAAAATTCGAGTCATCATAATCAGATCTTGCTTAGGGAATCATTGACAGGTAAGACATTCCTGTGAGCAAAGATAGCTCTGATGAAACCTGCTCTCTTCTGTCTTCTCCATAGACTATTGCAGATGCTTTGGTGACTTCTTGAACACATCGTTCAATAGATTGGCCGTCAACAGGACTCTGGAACCTTTAGAAGGTCAACCCTCAGGTTAGAAAGCTGCTCTCTTGACAAGGAACAGGTGAGTAGAGGCTCATGAACATCACTGGACCAGTCAATAAGAGCAAGAGAAGTGTGGTTGCAGTTGTATTCAGCTCTGGATTCTTCCTAGACCTCACATTTGTGTCTCCAAATTCAGAGGTACGAAGAGAAGTTTCAAAATTGTACCCACTGCAGATTCTCAGTCTCCAGGGTGAGAACTGCACAACAGTGTCTGAAGAACGTTTTCACTGTGAGCATTTCAAGCTGATGACTGGACATGAAGTTTCACAATATTTTTGCACTTCCTGCATCTGCATGTAAACAAGAAGTTGCAGTTGCTTCAAGATGTGATAAGGGCCTTCAGACCAGTTGTGCTTTTACCTTAATCTCAAATCAAAGAGATGGAACACACTCCCACAGTGGGAACTCAACCAAAAGTCTGAGATTCTGTGCAACATCTTGTGGGGAAATTGTGTTCTGACCACCAGGCCCTGCACAGTCTGTTAGCTAGGTTAAGCCATCTTGCATGACTGTGTTGTCCAATCTCCCTCTCTTTCAGGTAAATAATAAAGGTTCCAGATTTGATTACACTTGTAAACTCTATAGAGGTACATCTGGTCATGTGAAAGAGATTTTATAGTTTCTGAATCCAGTTCAGTCATGGGTCTGTACTTCAACATCCGGTTTTGGTATTTCATCTTTGACTTTGAGGAAGGTAACCTTACTCAAGAGCTTTCCAACTGGACCCGAAAATTTGTTTTCTGGAATGATCTGACCGTCTAGGTCAGTCATCAGATGTCACAGAGGGCAATAGCAACAAATAAGCCATATAAGTTTCCCTTCCTAGTTTCTTCCTCAAGAAAGTGTATGGTGCCTCCCTTCTATCCCAGTATATACATTGGTGTAGGCACCTCCTAAAGCAAGTAAAGATTCCTCCAAGCCAAGGCCCACAATCCATTCATATAGGAAAACAGCTATTTGTTCTGCAGCAGTTCCTGTTCTCTCCTTAGGATGTTAACTCTAAAATGGAACAGATAGTTGCCCCCTGGCTCTGAACATACTGAGTACTGATCTTCCTTCTTCTCAGATGGATGGAGTTTACCATCCTCCACCTTCTTTCATGAACTTTGTCAAATCCTTCCTTCCGTCAAACAATGTCCCCTGAATATTCGATGCTTCCAACTTCAGTTCAACCTCCACACTCGTTTTTCTCTCATTACCTTAGTTTTTGGATCTTCTTATTTTGTTTCTTATCAAGTACGATATCACACTCTTCCTTGAGCAATCCATCATCTATGGCAACAACAAGGGATGCAGTACTGATAGCTGCTGCTGCTCCATTTGAAACACTGTACTTGCCTTACTGCACCTGAACTTATTCTTGAAACATCTAAGTAGTTACGTGAACTTTGTCTGTCAAACAACATCTTGAAGCATCCTTGTTGTCATGTTCATCCCACTGGAAGTCCATTTGTTCTGAAATTCTCATGATCTGTCTCAAACAAAACATCATCACAGTTTCTCCTAGCTCTCTTGAGATTGGATTTTTCTACTTTTCTTTTCAACAATCTGGTCTGTCTTCTTGATTCAGGGGCGTCCAAAGAGCCTATCAGCATATCACTTTTATCCCCAACCTTGTTTCTTTGGGATTTTATGAATTTCAGCTCCATTAGGGAAAAGCTTCTCATTTCTTGGACAGGTACAATTCACATGAGGTTGATATTCAACAGCCGTCACAGGATTGCTCAGCACTTCAATTTTACATTTGCATTTGCAAAGGTCAAACAGTGGTTATCCAGCCTGTCACTGAACTGAGAGACTAATGCAGACCTTGCAGCGTCTTTGGAACAATCTTTGGCAATGTTCCATTCCTTTACCAGTTTATCCAAAAGCATACTTTTTCATTAGGCAAAGGTATTCTGGTATTTGCTGCATTCCAAATACTTTTCACCTCAGATGAAACAAGTCTACACATTTCTCTCTTATTGACAAATCTTCCAATGATCTCTCTCGTAATAGCAGTCCATATCTCAAGCACTGTCCCAATGTGGGTAACTCTGTGAATGACATAACTCTGAACCATTTCCCAACGAGTCATACAACTTGGGAAGATGTTGCATCTTCTCGAGCCCTTGTTGCTTGTGCCATGGTTTGAGAACAATTGTGGTACCACATGTTGTAATGGGAGCGTTCACAAACTGGTGTTACCAGTGATCACCAGCATAATTTTCTTAAGAACTCTGTCAACTTTTACTTCGCACACTGAAACGCATATTAAAGAAAATATCCTGCCATAATTATGATTGATTGGCATAACACACACTCTTTCATATCTTAAAATTTACTTATTACTATAATTATCTATGCTAATTTTACAATGGTAAATACATTTGAACAGTTAGTAGATCGCAGATATGGACAAGTGCTCCTAAATTATTTTATTTATTTAATTGTTATTATTTATTTATTTATTTATTATTATTATTTTTTTTTCATTATCATATTACGGGTTCATAAAACCTCCTAAAACCTTATTTTTTTTTTTACCAATAAAAATATGTTTCTTTTTATTTATAACACCAGGAATACTTTAAAATAAGGTTAGCCCAACCAAACAGCCTACCAAGACCTATAATCTATATATATATATATATATATATATATATATATATATATATATATATAAAGAGAGAGAGAGAGAGAGAGAGAGAGATACACCCTGGCCAGGAATAGGCAAAGGCGCAAGGGAAGATGTGCATGTACAGCTGCGGTCAGTAATATCGTTCTATTTTTCATATCTATCTATATACCTAGAGCTGCTTCCCCCAAGGACAGGGGGTAGCCAGGGACGACACACTCCCCAATTTACTCATCCACTCAAACACATTCATTCACATCTTAGCCTTAAAAGGGAGAAACGGACAGATCCTCACACGCACCGCACCGGACCGAGGGTCAATTGCAGCGATCAGTGACACATTCGCAGCAGGGCACTACAGCTGCCACATCATAATGTACCACATCCCCTTACCACGCACCTGACCTGATCAGCTGACCAGACCAAATGCAGGGGAGAATATCCCCTCAGGGCTGTGTCATCATTTATTCGTTCACAATTTCTCTCCATTCATCTCTGTCACACAAACTTTTCCTTGTTCAACAGACATCCACTCTCGCATCCAAAGTTGTCTTGACACTGTCCATCCATCCCTATTTGTGGTCTCCCTCTCAGCCTCATACATCTCTCACATCAGATCTAGTTATCTTTTTCACCAATCATACCCATTATCCAAGGCTCTCTCCATATGCCCTAACCATCGCACTTGCTTACCCTTGGCTCAACTCGATCAGCCGTCTCCCAAACAACTCCAGTTCTTCTTCGCACTTCATCACTTCTCAGTCGTTCCATACGCGTCACTCCATATATACTCCTCAAGACACCTCACATCTCCATGACCCATTCAAACTTTTCCTCTCTGCTACACCCACATATTCCATGTTTCAGCCCCATATAACGCACTCGGTACCACAACACCCTCATACAGCCTTCTCTTTACATCCATTCTAAAGCGAACGACATCTAAACACTTTTTTTCATTCCTCCCAGCACCTTTCCTACTTCATTTATTCTAAACTTCACTTCTGCATCTATTCTTCCATCCATAGCAACATGTGACCATTTTTAAAGAAAAACATATGGAAATTCCCATACATTATTCTAGGAAAAATTTGCCGAGTTCCTCAGACCGCCTAGCTAGATTTCAAAAATAATGTTCACTTTCCCCATTATTTAGCGTAATGGAGTGGTTCAATATTTATATTCACAATAATACGTTATGGATTATCATGTCACTGTTTGAAGTCCTGGTGTTCTAATTTCAATGTTATAAACAGTGGATTTATTCTTCCCTTTGAAGTTTCCAAGCCCTTGTCTGCCACTTTAGTCAGCCACAATACTTGCAGGATTTAGGATGTGTACTGCTGCCTAGCACTGGACTTATTTGTTAATGGGAGGGCTTCACCGGAAATCGTTTGCCACCAGATGTGTCTCAATGTTAACAGCTTCTCGGTCCCGAGCACGTGCTCAATTACCGCGATTTTTCTCTGTTGATGTGGGAACCTGTGTGGCAAAATACCATCATACACTTCAGAAGTATTGAAAAAAGCTTCATCACAAGAATTATAACAAAGTTGAATACATTGCTTTCAGCGATGTTTTATTTCCCCCAAAACGAAGCCCGAATTTTGAAAACCTGGCACTTATAGAGTACATTTATTTTCGTCGTTTCTAATGGACGTGCAACAAAGCTGGAGTTAATTCTCGCTTTCCTGAAATGTTCGGTGTATACTGTAGTTTTAGCCAAAGCACTTGTTTTGTTTGTGTCAGTCTCTCTTTTGCAGCCGGATATTAAGTAACGGTGTATTAAATTATTCAACATCAATCATCCGTGCTAGAGGAGGCAGTCCCCGTTCAAGACTTGATCATGACTTATCCCCTAGGGGAAAATGCCCTACCACAACTTGCAAAAGAAGTCATATCAAGATCTTGGAACGGGGAAAAATCTGCGAGCTTGGATGACTGATGTAGAATAATTTAATACATCATTAAATTTCCGCCAAAGAGAGACTGACGCAACAAAACAAAGTGCTTAAAACGGCGGTATATAATCGAACATTTCAGGAGACAAGAATTAACTCAGCATTGTAGCAGCTTCCAATAAAAACGACGAATATATATATATATATATATATATATATATATATATATATATATATATATATATATATATTGAAATAGTAGCAACAACAAAAAGAAGCGTCACGACACCCCCAGGAGAGCGACAATGGAGGGACAGGTAAAGCGAGCTCGATGTCCATGCAATATGGAACTATGTCCCTCTCAAGGCCCTGCGCCCCTCTTCCTCGGAGTATACACGTACGCAACTTCCCACATCAGTCCAGGTAGCATTACCCCCTGAACCAATTCAACCCTCACCAGGATTGGGGTGGAGCGACTGTTACAGCTCCAGACAGCAGCACCATCAGCAACGGCCTGTAGCCGTGCCAAAGCAGCAGCCTGTAGCCGTGCCCCAGCAACAGCCTGTAGCCATGCCAAAGCAACGGCCTGTAACCGTGTCAAAGCAACGGCCTGTAGCTGTGTCAAAGCTTAATGACCTGTAGCCATGCTGAAGCAACAGCCTGTAGCCATGTCCCTGCAACAGCCAGTAGCCGACGCCCTTGAGGAGACGGCCATGTAGCCACTCACCGTACTGTCCCTACCCCCTGCAGAACCCGTGACGCGCCTGTTGTCGCACACGGATAGAGCCCAGTATGTCCACCCTCCTGCAGTTGCCTTGAGGGTAAGACACTGGCGACAGCCTGTAGCTGCGCCAGTAGAGCAGGAAGGCCTGTAGCCGTCTCTCGAGTACATGTCGCCCTTTAGCTACCGGGACACCGGCGATGGCCTGTAGCCATGCCACGCAGTCACCCTTCGTCTGCGGTCCTGTCAGGGAATCAGGCCCTGGTAATGGCCAATAACTGTACCGACGGGACAGGGACAGTCCGTAGCTGCCCTCCTCTCCTGTTGCCCACAGGATCTCGGCGATGGCCTGTAGCCGTGCAAGGAGGGATGCCCTAAAAGTCCCTGCGTCCCCTGTGACTCCACACCCAGCAGGAAGGCCCAGTCTGAGGCCGCCCTAGAGGTGGCCAGACAGGCCCCACCACCACCATCTCCCCGATTTCCCAGGGCAACCTCAAGGAGGGAGGACCCCCTGTTCATGGACTATTGGAGAAGGACCTGTTTGTGGCCCCCGGGTCTATTCTCCATCTGGCCGGCCCCAGCGTGGACAACCAGCAGCTGATGGACTCCTGCCACCAGCGACACCGCAGTCCCTACCCTGACGGCGAAGCAGTGGGAGCGAGACCGCGGCAGATGGACTCTCCACGCCTCCTCATTGCCCTGGGACATCTGTGTCTCCAGTCTGGAGGAGAAGCGATGCCCACTCCCACTGCACCAGATGCCTGCAGGAGCGACTTCAGGAGCTGTTCAGCCTAAGCTCAGAGGGCCGAACCCCTATACTTAACCCCACCAGTGATTTCCACGCCCATAAAGAGAAAGTAAAAGTGACAGTGGGAGCTAAGGGAATAAAGTGAACAATTCCAAGTGCAAGTGGTGACAGTGACAATATCTTACTACCCGGCTCCACGAAAGACACACGGGACGTGTATTAACTATCATAAAGATAAGTAGTCTAAGAATTAGAAAGTGCACTTTCAGCTTCACTTAAGTGCAGTGTCTGTCCACTTACCTCCAAGACGGCCGGTATCCTGCACGATACCTGTAATATCCCTACCAGCTTCAGCTTTGCCTTTGTATAGAGTCTTGTGAGATACAGTATCTAGCTGCCCTGTATTAATAATTTGGCAATATTCGTGTAAGGTTGTTGCCCTGTGTTTTTGTGCTCTGTCCCTTTCACCTTTGTGTCTTAGCTCCGGTTTAGAAAAGGAACCCAGCTTTACTCTAGGCGTTGCTAGGACTGGGAAGCCGTCCTAAAAACACATAGCATAACTTTATATATATATATATATATATATATATATATATATATACATACATGAGTGCCAGGTTCTCAAAATTCGGGCTTCATATTCAGGGAAATAAAACAACAGGAGCGAAATGTATTCACCTCTGTTATAATTTTGTTGCAAAACCTTTTCAATACTTCAGTAGCGTATGATTGTATTTTGCAAAACAGGTTCTCACATGAACAGAAAAACCAAGGTAATTTAACACTTACCTTGTGTGGGTGTAGACACGCTGTTAACTGTGGTGGTCTCTAGCGGTAGGCAGCTTCACAAGTCCCCCATTGCAGTACCAGTACAAAAAGCATATGGAGAGTATGGAAAGTGAGAGACTAACTAGAAGAGTGAGGTGGAGGGAGTGAGGGAGGGGGAGACCGAGGACGTGATGGAGGATGG
>NW_027645135.1:0-4995 GCF_032717465.1 Coenobita brevimanus | reverse complement strand
TGCAGATATTTAAGTCAAGATTGAGATAAGCTGGTCCGACTGGGGAATGTCGTTGAACTGGTTCCATTATAGTTGGGTATGGCTTTCACTCCTCATATTTCAGGAGATTGGTGTCAATTTGTATATCAGGTGATTGATATATACATAATTATATGACAGGGTAAAATATGAAGGGAGGTCCACTATAATTAGCTAAAAATACTGTTAAGAAGCGAGATCAGGTAGTTAGGTAGTCTCGTAGCTTCTTGACGTTTATGGTAGCTGGTTTTGGTACGAGTCAGAGTTGCCAGTTTGTCTGCTGTTTGTGAGCGTTGTTATTTCGCAAGTTATGCAATAATTTTTGTGCTCTTTTTCTTCATAATTTTGGTAATTGTTTGTTAGTTATGCAATTTAAGTCAGTATGCTAAATAATTTACAGTGTTATGTAATGCAGGAAAACTCGGACATGTTTTGATGTGTCCTAGTTGGTAGCTGTTGCTGCTAGGGGCTGATGCAAGACCAGCACATTCCAGAATTGTGGAGAAGTAGATGATTCTCAAACAATGCAAGCTTATATATGGATGGATAACAGACTAGAACAGTCCAGTCGGGTTTCAGTTCAGTTTGAGTGTAGTGCAGTGCTGTTAGTGAAGTTTGTAAAGTGTTGCTGGCAAGCATTAAGTCTAATTACAGTTAGTGAAGATTATTTTCGGTACTTGTGAAAACAATGAAGAGTTTATTGAAGTTGGTACAGAATATCATCAGAACTTGTAATAACAAGGAAGTGTTGTCAAGCGTTAAGTGTAATAGCAGTTAGTAAAGTTTGTATAGCTCCAGTTCTTGTGAGAACAGTGAAGTGAAGTTGGAAAGCATTAAGTGGAATTATTTGGAAAATAAAGACAGTGAACTTTAATAAGTCAGTAATTATTTTCGCCTCAGCTGATCTTGTGTACTGTACACCTAAAGACTGACCATAGGAAGAACAACTCAGTGGGCAAAGTCCTTCCTGTACTGAAGTACTGCTGGTGGACCATATGGCAGTGTGGGGACAGGGACATAACACTGGTGTCAGGAGTGGGATAATTTCAATTCTGCAGTGAGTCTAACCTTTGACATGGATGCAGGAGGTGTGCAGACAGGATCTCGAGCTAGGCAGGAAGACGAGGTGTCATTGATTGCAATCATGAAACTATTGGAAGCACGAAATGTCCAACTTCTGGAACCGATTGATGAAAAGAAAGAACTCAATGAACTATTACAGGCACAAACTCTACGAGTGAAGGCACATAGGGAACAACTAGAGGCACAATGTGAAGAACAAAAAGAACGATATGAGCAACTTCAAGAGGCATCAGACGAGCAACGGAGGAAAGTACAACTGAGGGTGCAAAGACAGCCAGATGCATTCATGGGGTAAATGAAGGAAGAACAGGAATTGCTTAAGGAGGAAGTAGGTGCCAAGCTAGGGCAGCAGAAGTATGAGGTAAGCAATAATGTGATGGATTGTAAACAGCATGTAGATGACCAGTTGAAGACAATAAGTGAGGAAATAATGACGGAGTGCAAACAGCACGTGGACAACAAGCTGAAGATTAGTGAGAGAATAGTGATGGAGTGCAGACAGCATGTAGATAACCAGCTGAAGCATGTAGTTGACCAAGTTAAGATAATTAGTGAGAAAACTGAGGCTATAGAGCAATTTTGCACTGCTGAGCCTCAGGTTTGTGTACAGGGAGCATATGAAAGGAATGGACAGCGTATGGTGAATCTAGACGGATCCCAAGCATCTACAGGTAGCATTACAGGGTTGAATAATCAGAATGTAGGAGATTTAAGTCCTGGCCTTACTTACGATTCCCCCGTTTTTTGGCCCCAAACCAGTGAAGTGCATGGCTATAATGGGGGTCCAGGTAAAAAGAATCCTCGGGAATCTGATGGTAGAGTATCTTGGGAAGCTTACCGTGCACAGTTTTTTATTTGCAGATCAGAATGATTGGGATGAGAGGCAGAGAGCAGTGTAGCTTGCTACTAGCCATAAGGGTGCCGCAATGGAAATTCTGGGCCAGATGTCAGTCATGGAGAGGAACAGTTATCAGTCCCTAGTAGAGGTGCTGGAGTGCAGATATGGAACCATATACCAGACTGAGGTTTACAGAGCAAGATTCCAGAGCCGTGTACGGGCTCGAGGAGAATCACTACAGCAGCTTGCTCATGACCTGGAGAGTAAGGCAGCGTACCCTGGAGCAGCACCTTACCTGTTGGCTATTCTACTGAGGGACTAGTTCATCGATGCTCTTGATAATGCAGAATTAAAAAGTGCAAGTGAAGCAGGCACAACCAAGAAGCATGCAAGAAGCGTTAGCCAGGGCTCTAGAATTTGAGTCCTACCTCAAGTCCAGTACATCCACTTTTAGGCAGGTCGTAGTGCTGGGTTCAAGGCAAGAAAGGGGCATGTATGTGAAAAGCAAAAAATTGAGGGAAGTTGCTGGTGCTGTGAATAGCCAGGACACAGAAAAGAGTACTGTTACAAGTGGAAGAGGGAACAGGAGAGGACCGGAGGAGGCTGCTGGTTCTGCAGGAAGTCAGGGCACAAGAAGGAAGATTGTCACAAATGGAAGAAGGAGCAAGAACGGAACAATGCAAGGAAACCAACGATTGCAACAAATGAATGTTGGACTTGTGAGGTGGGACACTTCAGCTATGAGTGTCCAGATGAGAAGGATGAGTGTAAGTTAGTGAAGGCTGGTGATGAGAGGTGGCAACCAGCCAGTGTTTCCTAAGAAGACCCACCACCGAGGAAATGCAGGAGGACATTTATGAATAGTGTGCAATAAGACAGAAAACCAGACAGCAAGGAGTGCAGTAGGAATGCGAATCTTGACAAGCAATGCTGCCACATGGTTGTAATAGGTCCAGCATCAGATGAAGACCTGAAGAGGATGCAGATGGAGGATGCAGATTTACAACCAGTGCTAAAGTGGCTGCAGCAGAGTACAATGTGACCATCTTGGGAAGAAGTTTCCAGGTTAAGCCCTGCGACCAAGAGCTGCTGGAGTCAGTGGGACCTTTTTTTATTAACAATGGACTACCGGAGCGTCAGTGGGAGACACCCGATGGTCTCAGAAAGAATTGGCAACTGGTGGTTCCTAAGAAGATGAGGTCCGAGATCTTGGATGAGTCCCATAACCAGATCACTAGTGGGAACCTGGGAGTGAAGAAAGCTCTAAGCCGGCTACAAGAGAGGTTGTACTGGATTGGCATGCGTCAGGATGTTGAAGAGTGGTGTTGGGCCTGTGATGTGTGCTGTGTCAATAAGGGACCCAAGAAACGTGGTTGTGTCCCTCTCCAGCTGTACTAAGTGGGTGCACCGATGGAAAGAGTCACGGTGGACAATGCTGGACCTTTGCCACTCACTGAAAGAGGAACCAGTATATATGTGTCGCCATGGACTACTTCACAAAGTGACCAGAAACCTATGCCATCCCCGATCAAGAGGCTGCAGCTGTTGCCCAGGTGTTTGTTGACCAGTTTTTCTGTCGTTTTGGGATGCCACAAAAGCTACATTCAGACCAGGGTAGAAACTTCAAGTCTGCTGTGTTCCGTGAATGCTGCAAGTTATTGAGGATCAAGAAGACCAGGACGACCCCCGTAAGGCCACAGTCAGATGGGATGGTGGAGAAATTCAATTGGACCCTAGGACAAGAACTGGCCAAGTACTTCATAGATGGACAAACAGAATGGGACCAGAAATTACCTGCATTGCTGATGGCATATCAGTCTGCATCCCATGCATCTACCAGCTACATTCCTTTTGATGTTGGGCCATGAGTTACGCTTACCTGTTGACTTGTTAATGGGAAGACCACCTGGTGAAGAGCTGCCTGCAGACACCACCTGCTATGCAAAACACCTTCAGGAAAAGCTGGCTGAGGTACATCATCAAGTGCGAGGAGCCCTGAAATTTTCAGAAGTGATGAAGTACAAGTATGATGCCAAGGCAAGTGAGGTGAGCTTCAAGGATGGTGACCAAGTTTGGTTGTACAATCCTCAGCAAAAGAAGGGACAGTCACCGAAGCTGCAGAGCCCATGGAATGGCCCTTACACTGTGTTGGACCGCCTATCAAATGTAATATATCGGATTCAGGGAGGCAGGAAGCCTCGCCCAAATGTGGTACATGTGAACTGTCTGTGCCAGTACCATGGGCCAGGACAGTACAGCTGGGACGTCTCCGAGGAATTGTGCTCTCCCGCAGCCGAGGATGTTGAGGAGGACCATGGAGCTGAAGTGGAAAAGGATGGTGGCAGTTACTTAAGAGAAGAAGTGAATCAAGAAGAGGACCAAGACCTTCCTGGAGGAGTGGACTGTGTAGAGGAGCAATGACATCGTCAGAAGCAGCATAGAAGAAGACCTGGTCAGTTGAGGGATTATTTTGTGTATAGTTAGATGTTTCATTAGGATTAAGGTGTATGCTTGTATAGGATATATTGTGTAGTTTTGTTGGGACGACAAAGGACTAGGGAGGGGGTAGTGTTAAGAAGTGAGATCAGGTAGTTAGGTAGTCTCATAGCATCTTGACGTTTATGGTAGTACGATTCAGAGTTGCCAGTTTGCCTACTGTTTGTGAGCGTTGTTATTTCGTAAGTTATGCATTAATTTTTGTGCTGTGTGTGTTTTTTTTTTAAATGTTTGTGTGATTGGTTGTTAATTACACAGTTTAAGTCAGTATGCTAAATAATTTACAGTGTTATGTAATGTAAGAAAACTCGGGCATGTTTTGATGTCTCAACTTGGCAACTGTTGTTGCTAGGGGCTGATGCAAGACCAGCACATTCCAGAATTGTGGAGTAGATGATTCTCGAACAATGCAAGGTTATATAAGAATGGATAAGAGACTAGAACAGTCCAGTCGGGTTTCAGTTCAGTTTGAGTGTAGTGCAGTGCTGGTAGTGAAGTTTGTAAAGTGTTGCTGGCAAGCATTAAGTCTAATTACAGTTAGTGAAGATTATTTTCGGTAC
>NW_027645134.1:0-24628 GCF_032717465.1 Coenobita brevimanus | reverse complement strand
GGAATGTTTATTGCTTTCATGGCCAGGAGCTATTTGAGTGTGCCTTGTGCATTGTGGAGGTTAGCCTTCCGGGTACAGCTATTACATTCTTTTCTCATATCCTTTGACTAATGCAAGAAATCCTTGGTTTAATTCACGCTTGTTCTAATGCTGTCCACAACAAAGAGAGGGCCTAAAAAAGGTACCAGAGCCAACCCGCCTTTGAATCACATCTTATTTATGTTTCTGCCCGGTATTGAATTAAAGTGGCCTGTTCTTTCCTCTGCTAAAAATAATTTCATCCGTACTAGCTCTACATGCTCTCAACTCTTCAGCTCTAATTCTTTCCCCATTCCTTCTGGCACCTTGCCAAAAACCTTTCTAACAACTTTACCTCATCATCCTTCCCTTCTCTTTTCTACTCTGATGGCTCTGTACCTATTTCTTCTACTGATAAAGCAGATCTCATCGTCTTCAGACTTTCTCCTCCAATTCCACCTTTTAGACGATTCTGGTGCTGTTCCCTCCATCACTTCCCCCTCTGACTTCGTCATGGCTGACATTAAAATTTCCTCAGCCATGGCCATCTGCCATCACAGGCCCATTATCAACAAGACATATGGGCCTGATGGAGTCCCTCCTGTTGTCCTCAAGAACTGTGCTTCTGTGTTTACAGTCTTCCTAGGGTAAACTCTTTCGCCTTTGTCTTTCAACTTGCACCTTTCCTTCTTGCTGGAAGTTTGTTCTCATTCAGCCAGTCCCAAAGAAAGGTGACCATTCCCAACCCTCTAGCTATCGTCCAATTGTTTGAATATCCTGTGTCTCCAAAGCCGAGTCAATTCTTAACCCAAAAATTTTAAAGCATCTTTCATATCACAACCTTATTACTGATCGTCAGTATGGGTGTTAAATCAGGGATGCTCCACTGGTGATCTTCTCACCTACCTTTCAGACTCCTGGTCACCCTCCTTTCGGGACTTTGGTGAAAGCTTTGCCATTGCACTTGACATCTCCAAAGGCTTTCAATCGACTTTGGCATAACTCCTTAATTTCCAGGCTGCACCTCCTGCTGTTTCTATCCTTCTATCTGTGCTCTTCATCTATAGCTTCCTTTCTGGTCGTTCTGTAGCCGCTGTTGTAGACGGCCATCGTTCTTTCTAGATCTATCAACACTGGTGTTCCTCAAGGCTCTGTCCTATCACCAACTCTCTTCTTTATTCATCAATTACCTAAGCTGTACATCTAACCCTATCCACTCGTACTGCTGATGATTCCAATCTTCACCTTTCCATTCGGTTCCCGCAACGTCCATCCTGTGCAGTTACTTCAACAAACAGGGATTGATAACAACACCTAATGACTGACTTCTGCTCATATCTGCATCAAAAGAAGACCTTTGAGCATGCTTTTAATGTACCAAAGACTCAGCTTTACACTCCATCAACCTGACACAATCTTCCGCTATGAGTACTTACTCAATGTTTAACAATATCCAGCTCAGCCCTTGCATCATACGGAACATCAGATCAGATATTTCATTCTTAGATCTTTAGTGGAAAAGTTTCTAGAGAAGGGAAAGAAGTTGTATGCAGCCTTCATGGATTTGGAGAAAGCATATAACAGGGTGGATAGACAAGGATTGTGGAAAGTATTAAGAATATATGGAGTAGATGTGTAGTTGTTGAAGGCCATGAAGAGTATGTATGAGGGTGCTAATGCTGCAGTGCGTGTGGATAGGTGAACTGAGTGATTTTTTTTCTATTTTATTGCTGGATTGAAATAGGGAAGTATCATGTCTCCATGGTTGTTCAATCTGTATAAGTGCATTGGGTTATGTATATATACAAGTAGGGCAGTGGATGTTTGAGTGGCCCTAAAGTGAGAGAGGCAGTCTTTGGAAACTCCCTATACTGTTGTTTCACAATGATACTGTGTTAAAGGTTAAGTGAAGACGAAGGGGAGCTGCAAGGCTTGGTGGATGAGTTTGGGAGAATGTGTAAGAAACGGAATTTAAATTTAAATGTCGGGAAAAGTAAAGTTATGGTCTTCGAGAGAAGTGAAGTCAGTGAGTGTACAGTGAGGTTGGATGAGGAGGAAATGGCAAATGTGAGTGCATTTAAGTACTTGGGTGGTGTGATGAGTAAGGATGGAAGTATAGAGGGTGACGTGCTTGAAAAGGTGCAACAGAGAAGAAAAGTTGCTGGTTCCTTGAAAGCAGTGAGATAGGAAACTGGGAAGTGAGTATCGAAGTGAGAAAGCTACTACATGACAGTATTGCCAGATACCAACTCTAATGTATGGAAGTGAAGCTTGGACCTTGTTGGAGGGACAGAAGTCAAGAGTGAGAGCAGTGGAAATGAGTTATTTGAAAGGAGCCTATGGAGTCATATGGAGAGACAGACTGACAAATGAGGAAGTGAAGGGGCATTGTGGTGGATGTGGATGTGATAAGAAGCGTTAGGGAGAAACACATTGAGGTGGTTTGGACATGTGGAGAGGATGGAGAGTTAGAGACTGACAAGGAGAGTGTATGAGAGTGAGGTGGAGGGGGTGAAGGGGGGAGTGGGGAGGCCAAGGATGAGATGGAGAGCTGGAGTGGAGAGGTATATGAGAGATGGGGGGGTGAGCTGGGATCAGGGCAATGAGATGGCGGGGGACAGGGCTGCATGGAAGCGATTTGTTTGTGGCCACCCCTTACGGGATTAAGGCGTCTGGCAATAGACAGATAAAGACGTCACCAAGAGGCTGACCCCCAGCTTGCTTGCAATGGTTTTTGGAATCCTAATGCCCATACCCTAACAGCATGCCAAAAGCAAAAACCTGGCATCAAGTGCACGATTATTTTAACAGTTATGGCATATTCCCTCTCCCGGCTATAATAGCTCGGTGGATTGGAAGGCTGGAGCAACATAACTACACGACTGTTCACCGACCAGGACAAATCCATGGACATGCCGACAGCTTTAGCTGGAGAACATGCTCCCTTGAGTGTCAACATTGCAACAACAAAGGATGCAACGTGAAAAAAATGTTGCCGTATTTTAGAGAAATCTGAAAACCTTATGACTGATATGGTGAAAAGCAACAGCTGGAGGATCAGGATCTGCAGCCAGTTGTGGGTGTTCCTAAGCCAATGTTCAGTGCGCCCAGCATAGGAGAGGATCTTCTGGGGGCGAGTCTTGTTACCAAGACCTACCAGGCTCAGCAGTGCAGTATTTCTCTACAGCCTCAATTCTCTCACTAATTATCTTCACATGGTCGACTACATGATTCAACTGGTCATCTACATCCTGTCTGCACTCCATCACTATTCCCTCACTAATCTTCAACTGGTCGTCTATATACTGTTTGCATCCGTCACATTGTTGCTTACCTCATACTTCTGCTGCTGTAGCTCCGCGTATACTTCCTCCTTCTTCAACTGTTCCTATTCTTCCTTCATTTCCCCCATGAAAGCATCTAGCTGTCCTATCTTCGTAGTTGTAACTCCCTCTGTTGCTCCTGGTAATACCTCTTGAAGTCCCACTCATATCGCTCTTTCTCTTGTTCTTGACATTGTGTCTGAAATTGTTCTTTTGATTTCATTCTTTGAGCTCTTTCTGTTTTTTACTTTGTGCCTGTAATTGTTCTTTGATTTCGTTCTTGGAGCTTTTTTCTGTTCTTCACTTTTTGTGCTGTAATAACTTCAAAAAATTGCACCTAGCAATGCCTCCTCCTGCCTTTCTTGATCTCTTGTGTGCACATCTTTTGCCTCCACGTCGAAGATAGACTCACTGCAGCACTTTTCTAAAGATCTACGGTCCTGACACCACTGTTATGCCCCCAGTCCCAACACTGCCACAGGCTCCAACGCAGTAGTTCAGTGTAGAAAGGACATTGTCCAGTGAGTTTTTCTTCCTGTGGTCAGCCTCTTGGTGTACAGTACACAAGATCAGCTCAGGGGGTTGGTGTAAATAAACACTGGCATCTTAAGTTCACTGTCTTTAATTTGCAAATAATTACTCTTAATGCTTGCCAACCACACTCCACCGTTTCCACAAGTACCAGAGCTGTACTAAATGCACTGACACTGCACTGTCACTGAACTGAACTCACACTGAACTGAAACAAAACTGACTAACCAAGACTCTTCCACCTCCTTGAATAGCCTTCCTTACTTCTCCAGAGTTCTAGTATACTATCGATGGGACAACAGTTACCAACTCGGAGACATCAAAATATCCAGAGTTTTCTTACACTTCGTAACACAGTACTATGTAGCATAGGCCTACAAACTGAGATAAAATTACATAATTTAACAATCACATAAATAAAAGATTACAGAGGAAAAAGAGCATAACATTAGTGCATAACATTACAAAATACACCCGGTCACAAATAGCAGGCTAACTCGCAACTCTTGACACGTAGCCGAAAAATTCAAAGATCGCCGGGAATACTCCAGCACTGACTGCCAAACCCCACATTATCAACAAGAGACAGGGAAAAGAAAAAAGAAAGAGATACATGACTAGATCAAAGAAACCATAAAAAAAGGAAAAGTCTGAAACAGGTTCGAGATAATATGGCACTAGGAAAACAAATTATATCACTGAAAGACAAAAATAGTGAAGTCATTAAATGCAGAAATAAATTGGTGAAGAGAGCTGAAAATTTGTCCAAAAAACTGCATACATCAAAGACAATAGTACCAGTAACTAACTTTTAAGTTAATGCAAGTGAAATACCTGAGGTAACACCAGACGAAGTAATCATTTCTCAAAAAAAATATGTAAAGACGGAAGGCCCCAGCAGAAAATGGAAAAGTGGCAGATTTACTGTTGGATGTAGAAGTGCGAAACAGGCTCCTCCACTTACTGTATTTACTCGGTGTATAAAAAAAGAAGAATATTCCCCAAAATTGGTGTAATGCAATAGTTACTTAACTTTACAAAAAAAAAAAAAAAAAGGCTACTCAGAAGATCCTAGTAACTGTTGACCCAAGAGCTTATTAGCAGTTATTTCCAAATTCTTCACTAAGTCCTTACCAACAGAATAACAACAAATTTTGAAGAAAAACAGCCTCGTCAAATGGCAGGATTCCCAAGCGCGTTTCGCCTAATGATCATCTACTCGCAATGGATCAGCTAATTGATAAAACTACAAAACATAATAAAGCCCTGTGCTCAGGTTTTGTTGATTACGAAAAGCCTTTCGATTCAGTGGACCGCAAAGCAAATAGAAATTCATTGTGAGAACAAGGAGTAAATAAAAATATTGTAAAAATGGCTCGAAAACATAATGAAGTTTGGGAACTGCTACAGTTAAATTACATAAAGACTCGGAAAAAGTTATGGCTAAGAAGGTCGTGCGTCAAAGTTAAGGATAAGGAGGGCATGCGTCAGGGTGCTACAATTTTTTAAGAAAGCAAAAATGGGAAAACAAAGCTAGAATGAGAAAAGCATTCAAGATTTGCAGATGACACTGTTCTAATCTATGAAACATCAGAGACATATCAAGAAATATTAAATGATCTGAAAAAAGAAAGTCCCGAAGTTGGGCAAGATGATCAAGCAGGGTAAAACTAAAGTAATGCTTAGTGTGGGAAATATTTTCCCCCAGGGGGGTTGTGCTCTTTACCTTTTAAATTAGTTGTCTCTGATTAAAAGCAAACGAAAACCTGGAGATTGTTAATGACTAATTCAAGCAGTTTTATAACCCAGAAATTACGTTCTCTTTAATAATTCTTATTATTAATAAATTAAATGCTACTGAGTTTAACCCTTGTCGACAATTATATTGTAAATACTGGGTGATCCAGAAAAACCTCCCACATTTCAAAGGTAAATGAAAAAAAATGGTTAAAGATAATCAAAATATTATTTGCACACATGAAACTTCATTCAGTACAGTTTTTATTCATGATGTTTTAAAGATGACATCATTGAAATGGTGGCCGTCATTGACTATACACGCTTGGAGTCGATTTCTGAAGGCTGCCATGGCTCAACGGGTCATGTCGGGTAGAACAGCGACTATCTCCTGCTGAATAGCAACCTTAAGGGCTTCAAGAGTTTGGGGTCGATGAGTATACACTCGTGATTTAATGTAAACCCACAGAAAAAATCACAAGGGGCGAGGTTAGGGGAACTGATCGGGTGATCTCGTTGCGTGGCGATGTTGGGTGGCACGGCATGGTGAGATGAAGAGGTTAAGAGAGCAGTGGAGGAAATGAGAAGTGGATAGAGTGGTTACAGGACAGGGGTTCAGTTGGAAATAAGAACTGAATATATTGAAAGCATGAAGCATGTAAAGAGACTAGTGAAGAGGAAAAAATGGGGTAGATGATGATCTAGGAAGAAAATTAATGCCAACTACTCTGAAAATAGGAAGTTATTCTGGAAAGAGGTGCAGAAATGTACAAGTGAAAGCGGAAAGAAATGTGATGGCGTGAAGGATGTAGGTGGTAGATTATTAACACACAGGAATAAAGTAAGCACAAAATGGAAAGAATATTTTGAGAGCCTGATGAATGGGCATAGAGAGAACAGAGCGGCTGTAAACATGATTGGTTTTGGAGATGTGCAGAGAAGGAATGCAGTGCCTGGAAACGTGACACTCGCAAAGGTAAAGAGCGCTGTGAAGTGGCTGAAATATGGGAAAGCAGCTGAGGTTGATGAGGTGTATGCAGAGATGATTCGGTGTTGTGGAGAGAGCTGTATAAAGTGCTTGTTGGAGATATGTATTGACTGAAATTGTCCCAGCAGAGTGGAAAAAGGCTGTGATTGTACCCTTGTACAAAAATAAAGGTGAGTGAAGTGAGTGCTAGAACTATTATGACATAAGTCTGAGTGTGGTAGGAAAGGTATATGGAAGAATTATTTTAAAGAAAGTAAAAGAATTATCAGAAGTCCTAGTGAGTGACGAATAGGGTTGCTTTAGGAGTGGCAGAGGATGTGTGGATCAAATATTTGCAGTGAGCCAGTTAGTGGCGAAGGCTTTTGAGAAGGAAAGACTACATGGTGTTTACGGCATTCATGAATGTGGAAAAAGCATACGATAAAGTAGACGATGAAGGATTGTGGAAAGTTTTGCGCATGTGCGGTATGGATGGTAAGCTGATAGATGCCATCAAGAGTTTTTATGATGGTAGTGGAGCATGTGTAAGGGTTAATGGTCATTTAAGTGACTGGTTTACGATCGGTGTGGGCGTGCGACAAGGTTGTTCAATATAAATATGGATGGGGTGATGAGAGAAGTAAAAACACGAGTAATGGAGAGTGGGATGGCATTGGTAATGAATGGTGATGGATGGGATTTCTCAAATTTTTTATTTGCTGATAATTCACTACTACTTGCAAATGCCGGACAAGAACTTGGTAGACTAGTGCTGAGTTTTGCTGATGTCTGTGAGCGTCATGCCTTGAGAGTAAATGTAGAAAAGAATAAAGTGATGGTTATTGAGAGGGAAGGTGACTCCCAGTGTGATGTTACAGTGAATGGAGAGATACTGGAATTGGTGAGAGAGTTCAAATACCTGGGTACAGTGATAGGAAAGAGAGGAAAATGTGCAAAAAAGTGGAAAGTAGAGTGACACAAAGAAGGAAACTAGCTGGTGCAATGAAGACCTTGATAAGAAACAGAGGCTTCAGCATTGCAGCTGCACGAGGCTTACATGTTCGAGTGTTAGTGTCAACTTTAACATGTGGATGTGAGACTATGGTGTGGCATGAAAATATAAAGTCAAGAGTGAGAGCAGTGGAGATGGAACTGCTGAGGAATGTATGTGCAGTACAGAGAGTGAATAGGATTCGAAATATTGTGATTTGTGAAAGATGTGGTGTGAGGAAGTCTGTGGGCACCAGAATCGAAGAGAGTGTACTGAGATGGCATGGTCCTATGGAGAGAATGGATAACAATAGTGTGGTGAAAAAGGTATATCAGAGCGAATTTGAAGAAGGAAGGAGGTGAGGTAGGCCAAGGAGAAGGTGGAAGGATATAGTGGATGAGTGTATGAAGAAGAGAGGTCTCGAAGAGAGGTTTGGAAGTCGGTGAGGCTAGGGGACCGACAAAAGATCGAGCTGGCTGGATGAATATTGTAATGAGAAGTGCATGATCAGAGATTTTGCACCTCTTTTTTACGTGACAACGTCCGGATTGACTCTATCGGATACTTTCACGTGAAGCTACAGGACGTAATGAATGTTTTTGGCGTATCAGATAGGGCCAGGATTTCGGGGGCTTGAACGGTGAGTGAATGCAAGCGTGGCCCATTGGACTGGGTAAATTTGGGCTGTCTGGACATTGCAACCCCTCGCCCTGCCCTAGGGTGGGAAAGGAGGTTCAGATGATAATGATGATGATGATGATGATGATGATGATGACGATGATGATTATATACGGTATATATATATATATATATATGAGCCTCTGTGGTACAGTGGTAGAGTGTGCGTTTCGTACACGGGTGAGCCAGGGTTCGCGCCTCACCAGGGTAATAAACTTTGGGAGTGTTCACCCAGCCACGTACTCCATTGGCGGACACAAGGGGTGCTGTGGTTGAACCAGTGTCGCTTACTATAAAGTATGCTTGCACCCAGTTGGCTTGTGCGGGCCGATTAAACTTTGTTCACAGACTACACACACATCCAAAGCCACTCAAACACTACAATTACACTTACAAGCACTTCTCACCCTACATACAATCTCTATCAGACAGCCTAAGCCCCTTTGTAGAGGTACATTGGCTGTATCGTCCCGACTTCGGTCGTGATAGGCTGGTCCTGCAGTGGATACTCAAACTGCTGCTGCTGCTGCTGCTGCTATCTATCTATCTATCTAGATTTGAGCCCAGTGTCCTCAGTATAGAACATAACTGGGAATTTTCAAAAGTTAATAAAGTAGGGAACCCCCACATTGGGACCTATGAGCTTCATGACAATGAGCCGATAGGCAGAGGGAGGTGCGCTTAGTATCCGGCCAGCACACCCCTCACCAAGGAACTCTAGGAGCCAATGGGTTAATGACTGGCAAATCTATCATTTAATCCAATTGAGCCCAGTGTCCTCAATATAGGATGGAACTGGGAATTTTCAGAGGTTAAAGTAGGGAACCCTCGCATAGGGAACTATGAGCTTCGCGACTATGAGCTGATAGGCGGAGGGCGGTACACTTAGTAACCTGCCAGCACAATCCCTCGCCCAGAAACTCTGGGAGCCAATGGGATATATTATTTTTATATATATAGGGTGGCCCAAGAATGTATTGAAAAACTTTTTTTCAAATTTATTATTCTCCACATGACTACTTCTGTTCCGTATCACTTGAGGAGTTTCATGCAAAAAATGAAGAAAATCGGCTCATATTTAGAAGTTACTCAAATATGTGATCCTGATAATATGCTTGATCATAAATGTCTAATCATCTAATGAATATATGGCTTGTAACTGCCTGTAACTATCCTAAAACTGCGACAACTGTCGAACTAAACATTGAATAAAGCTTGAGCAGTAGTCGTTACAAATACTTATTGTAACATGCATCTACTACTGCTGCGTGCTGCAGTCATCTGTTGGAAACTCCGGCACAGCCGGAAAAGCACCACGTGTGCGCCGCACTGGGTGGCTCGTTGTTGACTCAGTGGTCACTGAACCACTCAGTGGATGACTATTTCTCCACGCAGTAGGACGTACACTGGTGTGCTCTTGATGACTAGCATGTCGTGAATTACTCTGATCTGGCAATTAAATTTATATCATTATTATAACTACCAATAATGACACTTACCGAAAAGTTAATTTGGTATATTAGGTTTTTGCACTCCACATACTAGGCACTTGTTGACAAATATTTGCTTCATTAATAACGGTATATTTCTAATGCCAAACACAGTGTTTAATGATCACTGTATCCAGCATATGATCATCAGTATCCAGATACTGTATGTGGAGCGAATTGAAGCTAATATATCAAAATAATGTTCTGATGGGTATTATCGATAATTATATAAAGCCTTATCAGTGTGTTCCATTCAATGGTCATGCCTATGACAAGAAGCAGTTCAAAAGTATGGTTTCTGGGCAAGCCCGAGAAAGATATATTGGGTGCTCGCTTGCCAACTAATGCTGATGTCCTCAGGAAATTCATGTTTCACCATCAGAACGGTCTTACAATCAGCTGCAGTGCTAAGAGTACCATTGAGAAGGTAATGGTGATCTGGGATAAAGCGAGTATCCCGAACCAAAGGGTAGACTCGGGTATTTGCAAGCTCCAGAAGCTTCACAAAGAGTACTGTGTACTGAAGAACAACAGATCGTTACCGAAACCAGGGTACCGGGTCAAAGAGCAAAACTTTTCGAAAGGACGCTCAGCTCACTATGACAAACGAAGAGGATTAGCAGTTCCTGCAATTACAGGAACAGAATCTCTTCAGCTGGAGTACGTCTGAGATGGACAGAATCTTGGCAAACAAGGAGGCTCGTAAGTGGCACAGAAGTGATCAAGCCAACACTCGAAAAGAAAATGCAAGCTTATTGTACGGCAGATGGAAATGACTGTACCACCCAATTCTATTGCCATTGAAGGTTGTAGTGCTTCCTCATCAGCAGGGTCTGAGGATGAATTTCAAGGGCCATGGACATCCAAACAATTTAGACAGCAAATGTAAAGCTAAGAAAACCATTGTAACTAAGGAAGTAGCTGTCACGCTTGATCGTGTCAAACTGCCTAATCATTCAGCCATGTTCATCTTGGGCACTATCGCACAAGTGCCTGGTCATATCTGGAGTCTATAGTATTGTCTCGAAATACTATACAACGAGCATGAGTTACCACTCACGAAGTAGAAGCAACTGATCGATGGGCTGGTTTCATGCCAGACATGCCACTTCTCCTACAGTGGGATAGTACATTGCTCCCAGATATTGCTGGAAACAGTAAACCCACAGCAGACCAAGTTCCCATTTTGGTGACCGGCAGTGAGACAGAGGAACTTCTCGGGGTTCCCAAGATAACTGCAGCACTGGGAAAGCGCAATGCAATACGTGCATCAAAACATGAATGAATGGAATCTAAAACCAATTATTCAGGGGTTTGTTTTTGATAAAACAGCTAACACAGGCCTGAGGACGGGAGCATGCAGTCTAATCGAAAAAGCTTTGGACAAAGAGCTCATTTGGATTGCTTGCCATCATCATGTGTCTGAGTTGATGCTGTCTGCTGTCTTCAATGTTTCTGTAGGGCCAAGCAGTGGACCTGAAGTGGGAATCTTCAAGTTCATCCAAAAACTTTGGCCAGGTATGGATAAAACTGATTTATATCCTGCTGGAATCGAGTTGTTTGTTGGGATGCCCGATGGTCTATGCTAAAAAATGATTTTTCTGCAGTGATGCCATGAACAGCCAACTCCCAAGAGATGATTACAGAGTTACTACAGCTCTCTTGTATGTTCTTTATATATTCTCCAGGTCATAAGCAGACAATTTGTGCTCATGGTGCTGTGCACAATGCACTCTGGATGGCAAAAGCAATATACTCAATGAAGATTTTTCTCTTCGGGAAGCAAATGAACTTGACAACGAAGGAGACAGCTGGTGTCACAAGAAAAATTCAGTTTGTCTCGCTCGTATACACGTGCAATTGGCATGAGTTACCACATCCAGAAAAGACTCCCTCCAGCGACAAGAAGATGATTTCACTGCTCCACGAGTACCCCAATTGTGTCGCAGGAAGGCAGCTGCCAAGTTGTTGTGCCGCCATTTATGGTACTTCTCTGAGCATCTGGCACTGCTCGCCTTTTTATCATCGTGTTGACGACGCCACTAAAGCGGCTATGGTGGAAAACCTTGATTGTCCTCCTCGTTGGAAATGGCATGATGTTTTGATTGTGATGCGTTCGACCACCGCTTCACTGGCAACTTACATCACCAGACGTTCTTCAACCTACTCTCTGTGACAGGACAAGATGATGCCAGGGCATTCATGGCGAAATCACCCAACCTTTGGCTGAGAGATTCCAGGTATATATGTCACTTCTGGCCAAGTGCAAACATCTGAAGGTTGTCAACGACTGTGCCAAGAGAGGTGTAGCTCTCATCCAGTCGTACAATGATGTCCTGAGGAGAGGCGAGACTCAGAAGCAGTACATACTGCAGCTGGTCCCTGACCACCGGAAAAGACTTACAGTTCTGAAAAGCTACTTTGATGAAGACAAAGTGATGCATTATTCCTATACTTAGTGTTTTAAGTGTGTTCTTTTAGCACTCAAAAAAATGAATGTCTGTGTTTGGAAAAGGTGAAAAATACATATTTCGTTTTTTGTTGAGAATCCATCGATGCTGTGTTTTCAGTTCATTTTTTCGGAATTACGACATCGAGAGCGACCTCCAAAAATTGTGCATTTCATCAAATTTTTCACATAGTGCCTTTAGTGATGACAAGAAACATATGTAGGTTTGTGGAAGTGAACAGGTTCTACTTTGTTTTGGGGCCACCCTAAGATATATATATATATATATATATATATATATATATATATATATATATATATATATATATATATATATATATATATATATATATATATATATATATATATATATATATTCTGTTCATCATCATCATCCGGACCTCCTTTTCCACCCTAGGGAAAAGTGAGGAGTAGCAACGTCCAGATAGCCTAAGTTTGCCCATTTCTACGGGCCACGCTTCCATTCATTCATCATTCAAGCCAACGGAATCCTGGCTCCATCAGATAAGACAAGAAAATTTAACCACGTTCTGTACTGTAGCTTCACATATACCTATCCGATAGAGCCAGTCTGATTGCCATCACGTTAAAATGGGGTGCCAAATCCATGGTTATGCGCTTCGCCACACAAAATTCATTCTGCCAGCTCGGTCTCTTGTCAGTCCTTTAGCCTCACCAACTGCCATACCTCTCTTCTTCACACACTCATCCACCATATCTTTCCACCTTCTTCTTGGCCTGCCACGCCTCCTTCCTCCTTCAAATTCGCTATGATAAACCTTTTTTTACCACGCTATTGTCATCCATTCTCTCCATAGGACAAAACCATCTCAGCACACTCTCTCCGATTCTGGTGTTCATAGACTTCCTCACTCCTCACATTTCACAAATCACATTATTCCGTATCTTTTCCACTCTCTGTACTCCACATACACTCCTCAGCAGTCCCATCTCCACTGCTCTCCATTTTGACTTTTCATTTTCATGCCACACCATGGTCTCACATACGTATGTTAAAGTTGATACTAACACTCCTTCATGTAAGCCTCGCGAAGTTGAAACACTCAAGCCTCTTTTTTTTTTTTTTTTTTTTTTTTTTTTTTTTTTTTTATCAAGTCCTTCATAGCAAGAGCTTCTTTCCTTCCTTGTGTCTCTCTACTTTCCGCTTCATTTGCACATTTGTCCTTTCTTTTCTATCACTGTACCCAGGTATTTGAACTCTCACTAATTCCAGTCTCTCTCCATTCACTGTAACATCACACTGGGAGTCGCCTTCCCTCTCAATAACCATCACTTTGCTTTTTCTACCTATACTCTCAGAGCACGACGCTTACAGACATCTACAAAGCTCAACACTAGTCCACCAAGCTCTTGTCCGAGATTTGCAAGTAGCACTGCATCATCAGCATACAATAAATTTGTGATATTCCAACCATCACCATTCATTGCCAACGCCATCCCTCTCTCCATTACTTGTGTTTTTACTTCTCTCATCACCCCATCCATATATATGTTGAACAACCATGGGGACATCACACAACCTTGTCGCACGCCCACATTGTTCGTGAACCATTCACTTAGATGTCTATTTACCTTTACACATGCTTCACTACCACTATAAAAACTCTTGACGCCACCTGGCAGCTTACCATCTACAACGTAGATCCACAAAACCTTCCACAATCCTTCTCTGTCTACTTTGTCGTATATTTTTCCAGATCTATAAATGCCTTAAACACCTTATAGTCCTACTCACACACCATCTTCACTATCTGTCATACTGCAAATTTTTGATCCACACATCTTTTGCACTCCTAAAGCCACCCTGTTTGTCACTCCCTAGGATTTCCTATCTCTCTCTTACTTTCTCTAAAATAATTCTTCCATATACTTTCCCAACAACACTCAGTAGACTTATCATCATCAACATCACCATCCGGACCTCTTTCCCTCCCTAGGGCAGGGTGAGGAGTAGCAACGTCCAGGCAACCCAAACTTGCCCAATCCAACGGGCCACGCTTCCATTCACTCATCATTCAAGCCCCTGGAATCCTGGCTCTATAGGATATGCCAAAAACTTACATCACGTTCTGTAGCTTCACATAAACGTATCCGATTGAGTCAGTCCGGACGCTGCCACGTTAAAAAGGATGTCAAATCCCGGATCATGTACTTCTCCTTTAAACATTCATCCAGCTAGCTCGATCTCTTGTCAGTTCCCTTGCCTAACAGACTTCCAAACCTCTCTTCCTCACACACTCATTCACCATATCTCTCCACCTTCTCCTTGGCCTACCTTGCCTCCTCTCTCCTTCAAATACGCTGAGATATACCTTTTTCACTACTATTTTTATCCATTCTCTCCACATGACCATATCATCTCAGTACACTGTCTTCAATTCTGGTGTCCAGCGACTTCCTTACTTCGCATCTTTCACGAATCATATTGTTTCGCATCCTGTCTACCCTCTGTACTCCAGAAACATTCCTCAGCAGTCCCATCTCCACTGCTATTACTCTTGACTTTTCATTTTCAAGCCACACCATAGTCTCACAACCATTTGTTAAAGTTGGCACTAATTCTCCTTCACATACGCCTGCAGCTGCAGCACTCAAGCCTCTGTTTTTTATCAACGCCTTCATTGCACCAGCTACTTTTCTTCCCTGTGTCACTCTACTTTCAACTTCTTTTGCACATTTTCCTCTCTTTTCTATCACTGTCCCCAGGCATTTGAACTCTCTCACTAGTTCCAGTCTCCATTCAGTGCAACATCGCACTGGGATTCACCTTCTCTCTCAATGATCATCACTTTACTCTTTTCTACATTTACTCTCAAGGCACGTCGCTCACAGACATCAGCAAACCTCTACACGAGCCTACCAAGTTCTTGTCCGGTACTTGCAAGCAGTATTGCATCGTCAGAATACAACAAATTTTAGATATTCCATCCAGCACCATTCATTACCAACGCCAGCCCTCTCTCGATTACTCGTGTTTTTACTTCTCTCATCACCCCATCCATATATATAAATAGAACAACCATGGGGACATCACACAACCTTGTCGCACGCCCACGCCGATCGTGAACCATTCACATATATGCCCATTAACCCTTACACATGCTTTACTACCACCATAAAAACTCCTGACGGCACCTAGCAGCTTACTGTTTACACCATACATGTGCAAAACTTTCCACAGTCCTTCTCTGTCCACATTGTATGCTTTTTCCAGATCCATGATTGCCATAAACAACTTATGGTCCTTCTCACAAGCCTTCTCTATTACCTGCCTCACTGTAAATATTTGATCGACACATCCTCTGGCACTCCTAAAGCCACCCTGTTCATTACTCACTAGGACTGATGATATCTCTCTTACTTTCTCTATAATAATTCTTCCATATACTCTCCCTACCACACTCAATAAACTTATGCCACGATAATTCTTGCACTGACTTCGTTCACCTTTTTTTTTTTTTTTTTTTTTTTTACAGCTGTACAATCACAGCCATTTTCCACTCTGCAGGCACAGTTTCACTCATCCGTGCCTTCATACATATCTTCAACAAGCACTTCATTCCACTCTTTCCTCCACACTTGATCATCTCTGCATACACCTCGTCAACTCCAGCTGCTTTCCCACTTTTCAGTCGCTTCACAGCACTCTTTACCTGTGCGAGTGCCACGTCTCCTGGCACTGCATTCCTTCTCTGCACACCCCCAAAACCAATCATTTTTACAGCCGCTCTGCTCTCTCTATTCCCTTTCATCAGGTTTTCAAAATATTCTTTCCATCTGGTCCTTACTTCATCTCCATGGGTTAAAAATCTACCACCTACATCCTTCACACCATCACATTTCTTTGCACTTTCACTTCTACCTTTCCGCACCTCATGCCAGAATAACTTCCTATTTTCAGAGAAGTTCGCATTCATTTCTCTTCCCAGATCATCATTTACCTCCTTTTTCCTCTTCACTAGTCTCTTTGTGTGCTTCTTGCTTTCAATATACAGTATTCATTTCTTATTTCAACTGAACCCCTGTCCTGTAATCACTTAACCCGTCACGTCCCGACCACTTTCGCACCTCTGACACCCCCCAGTCCCAACCACTTTTGGGGAAAAAAAAAATTGGCTAAAACTTCCGCTTTTGTTGAGAAACAAAGGAAAATCACAAAGAAAGTGCTTACCGTGGTCCGCAACTGGTCAGAACAGGTGAGGTCCCCCGCGCCAGGTATCGTATTCTATCATTGAGGTGTGAGGTGCTCACGTTTTCTATGGTAGGTAATTTTGGGAGAAACAACAAACAACACCTCTACATTTATTGAATTTGAACTAATTAACAATAAGAATAACAATATAATGAATTTCAATGACATATATATGAAAAATAAGCATTGTACCTTCGCACGAGCATAGCGAGTTTGGTCCGATTGGTAAAACGCTATGTGCTAAGTTTCTTGTTTCAGTCAACATATCATTTTTTCTACTTGTATACTACTGTTTCAATGCCATTTTACCATTTTGTACTGTATGTAAATGTTTTCAGCTGTTTCCATTCATTACGATGACATGTAGCATAAGTATAGTGCACATATGCAGACTCAGCGCACTCGCTACGACTCGTATTTCAACATACAACATTGTTTTATCACTTTCATAATATTTTTTTCTTTACATTGAACCTTTCCTCCACCACTGTAAACGTTTTCAATTATTTACATTCATTACGAGGGTATTTAGCGAAATGCTAGCGCGTAATCTCGTAGCAAGCACACTCTCTAACACTCGTGTTTCCACTTTTACTCAATTTCTTCAATCCCAATATACTTTACCACTTACATTACACCCATTTACACCCTATTCTTCACTATACATATTTACTGACATTATTTATTCTAGTGAGCGTCAGAATATCGCATGAAAATACCCTCGCAATGAATGTTTCGACCAAAATAATACTCATACACATACATACTAATATTCCACTTATATTACACCCGTGTTCACTTCTAGACTCCTATTCACATATTTACGGGCCTTATTTATTCCACTGAGCGTCTGAATATCGCATCAAAATACCCTCGCAAGGTATGTTTCCACTTAGATAATACGCATACACTTACATACTAATTTTCCACTTATATTACACCCATGTTCACTTGTAGACTCGTATTTACAAATTTACAGGCCTTATTCATTCCACTGAGCGTCTGAATATCGCATCAAAATACCCTCGCAAGGCATGTTTCCACTTAGATAATACTCATACACTTACATACTAATATTCCACTTATATTACACCCATGTTCACTTGTAGACTCGTACTTACAAATTTACAGGCCTTATTCATTCCACTGAGCGTCTGAATATCGCATCAAAATACCCTCGCAAGGTATGTTTCCACTTAGATAATATTCATACACTTACATAATAATTTTCCACTTATATTACACCCGTTTCCACTTCCATACTACTATTTACAGATCTACGGGCCTTATAATTACACTGAGCGTCTGTTTGTCGCATTTATTTCAGAGTATCAGCGTCCTATCGCATTCACACCTTATCAGAAGTGCAGGAGCGTGTGAAACTCACTGAAACATGGGTGAATACACAGACCCACGTCACACTGAACGCACTCATAGCGGGTGTCCTTTCTCTGAGTGGTGGGTCTCACGCGGGAATTGCTACACACGTGACACCTGCGTTGGGGCCTAGGTCTATTTGCTTGGGGAGGTATAGGAGTGGGGAAATGGCGGGCGGATAATCTCAGGGGAGGGTGGGCACCTGGGGCTGTGCGGGTGCGGTGTTGGGGCCTTTCAACCGCATACCTTGCAACAATCTCTCGTGTCAGCTCCCTCACAAACCCTTCAAAGGTTTCCTGAACTCCTGTTGTCATGGCGTGAAGGTGGTGGCAATTCAGGGCAGTAATGTCAAGCAGACGAAAGAATAGTTTTTTGTACCACTTCATCGTGGTCCTGGCACACTCGACAGTCGATATCATGGAGTCTGACTGGTTCACCAGGGGCATGTTGATATTATAATCAAGCACACACTCAGGTTTCCATATGTGCCGCCTGTTCTCGCTCCGATAATCTATCGACTCTGTACGGTACATCAAGGGGCGGTGAACCGTGGACAAGAGGCGGACTTCTTTATTGTGGTTCCACACTGTTGCAAGGATATTGTTGGCCTGGAAGAAGACAACCTCATTTCTGTCAAGTTTCCGCCCCACCTTGACCATGTGACGCCCGGTCACCTTGACGGTCCCGCAGATCTCCGTGTCATGCCTGTGTAGATAACGAGCGACAAGAGGGCTAGTGTACCAATTGTCAAGGTAAAGGACATGACCACGATGAAGATAGTCTTCTATCATTGTCTTTACCACTGCTCCCGACAGACCAGTACTCCGATCTTCTATTATGTCTGTCTTTGCACCGGTGTACAAGACTATGTCTTGCACATACCCAGTCTTGCAGTCACACATAACAAAGATCTTGAACCCAAAACGGTGCCTTTTGCTGGGTATGTACTGCCGAAATGAAATATTGCCTCTCCACAACACGAGACTCTCGTCTATGACGAGGTCTCTATAGGGATTAAATGAGGAACGGAATGTCTGCCTTAGGTGATCAAAAATCAACCTAAGTTGCATCATCTTATCTGTCATTAGCATTTGCAGGATCACCAGCATCATAAAAATGGAGGCGACTTAGAATTTGCTGAAACCGATTACGGCTCATTACTTGGCCAAATATTGGTGTAAGTATAATAGGGTCCCTTGTCCAGTATGCAGGAATTCGGTTCTTTCGTACAATACCCATCAAAAGTACCAAGGCCAAAAACAAAAACATTTCTGCAAGGGAGACTGGGTAATCATAGAGGATAGAATGCCTGCTCCTTGTGCCCTGTCTTTCACTCTCACATCGCTGGCTGTTAGCGAACCGGTTTGTTTGATCCACTATTTCCTCCACAAAACCCTCACTGAAGAAAAGGTGGAAAAAATCCAGCCTGGTTGAATTAGGGTGAATACCAGGAGCAATGCATCCAGCACGCCCCTGCTCAGTGAATGGGTGAATGAGGGGAATAAAATCACTCCCATCCTCCCAATTCCATGCCACAAAACCCTCATCCCGATCGTCCCTATCCTCGCCTTCATCAGGGTGGGGAGGAGATGATGGCTGGGGAGGTTGGGGAGGATGAGTACGGAGGGCTCCCCGACTCGCACTCCTCTTCCCTCGGCCTTTACCCTTCCCCTTTCCCTTACCCTTACAGCCTTGGGGAACATCAGGGGGCTGTGGGGAGGAAGCCCGGGAATATTGGGGAGCATAAGACGTGCTGGGGAGTGGCTCCTCCTCACCTCCCTGCTCCATCACCACACCACGTGATTCACCACCCACCCTCACTGCCCCACGTGATAAGCCCCGCCACCTCACATCGCCACGTGACTCACTCCCGCCACTCTCACTTTCCACACTCCTCCCAAAACTTTCCCTTTCACTCCCCACTCCCTCAACGCCACTTCTGCCATCCCAAACAAAACACTAGGCCCAAACCTGTTAGAACGATGTGGTGTGCGCTCTGGGCCGCGATGAATAATAACCTCACGGCCATACCACGTGGCAGCACGTCTCATGGCTCTGTCCTCGTCCTTGTCCTCGTCCTCGTCCTTGTCCTCGAAATCGGGCTCCATGTCACATAGGGGCTGGCTAGAGGATCTTGCACTTTGTTTTTGTCCAGCCTGACCCTCTCCTGCAGCACAATAAGTCACGTAGCGGCGCTTCCTGGGGACGGGACTTCCTCATCACTGCTTCTGCTTTCCACGTCCTCTGGTTGGACATAATCTTTGTCCATCTCCTCGTCACTGAGTGGCAAATCACCATCGCCAGTAAAGGCATCCAGGGCGGCTTGAATTTCCTCCTCTGAGAGACCTCTATGCACCATGTCTGAGCAGGACCGTTGCTAACAGGTGAGTAACCGAGCTGCAGGTGAGCGCAGCTCACGCGGGGTCGCCGAGTGTCCCTGCCTGGTGGCAGGTAGGGGAAGATCGTGCGAAGCTACGTACCAAAAATCTCGCGCGAATTTTGAAAATTGTGGAAATTATGCAACTTGCAATTGCAAAATGTACCAGTACGTTGATGGAACTGGCAAATGCAAAATGTTGCAAAGTATCCATACGTTGACGGGACGTCTCAGGTTAAGCCACTTCTTCCTTTTTTTCCTCCACTGCTTTCTTAACCTCCTCATCCCATCATGCTGTACCTTTCTTTGTTGTTATTCTTGCCACACTATACACCGCTTTATCATTCCTCTAAGCAATCCATCTATGCATTCCATAGGCTGTCCAGATTCATTTCATCCCAATTCACTGATTCTAACTCCTCTGCTTTGGTTCTGTAATCATATGCCATTTCTTTGATCCTCAGGTTGTCGGCTTTCAGTCTTTCTCCCTAACTGCTCCTTTTCTTGATCCATCTCACTCCTCTCAGCTTGATCTTGCGTACCACAATCATATGATCTGACATACCTCCAAATCGTCCTCTCACGGCCCTCGTATCAGAAACCATTCCCAGCATCAACCTCTCTACGAGCACGTAATCAATCAGGCTTCTTTCAATGCGATCCTTTTTTCCCTCTATACCATTTATATTTGTGTATATCTTTGTGTTTGAAATACGAGCTACAAATGCACACTCTCCTTTCCTGACACACATACTTTAGTCCCATTATCATTTTCTCCTGGTACTCCATAACAACCCATTATGTCATCCTCAGGACCAGTGCCTACTCTTCCATTCATATCCACCATTACGATCACTTTATAGCTTGTAGGCATTTCTCCCACTACTTCATCTAGCTTATCCCAAAACCTGTCTTTCTTTCTCTCACTCCTGTCCTCACACATCGCATACACTACAGTTACTGCCATTTTCACCTTCTCAAACTTGAACTTGACATACAGTACATACACCTTGAGCTGACACATTTGTAGTCTGTCATTCCACTCTGCCACACCTCATTCATCAACAAAGCAACTCCATCCTTGCATCTTCCTCACCTATTCATTCCTGATCTTACACATTTCACACCTTCCCACTGCTCCACTTCACACCCTTTCATCTTTGTTTTACACAATCACATCACGGCATATCTCGCACCCTTGAACACATTCACCACTTCCACCCTCTTGCTCTCGTCATTCACACCTCTCACATTCCACATGGCCATGCAAGTCTACTCATTTGGTTGGGGCCCTGGGCAGGTATTGGGCCCTCCAAGGCTCTCTGAAATGACTGCCATGATTAAGTGATTTTGGATAGGGGAATCTGGGGGCCACTTAACCCTGCCAGAAACCCCGGTTATATGGTTATCACCCAGCGTAGTAAATGGTTTCCTGGGTACAGGAAACCATTTAGCTTGTCACTCAGTGTAGAGATCATATGACTTCTCTACACTGAGTGAGTGGATGATGGATGCCCCCACCCACCACTAAAACACATGGGTTCGTCCCAGCCCTGGGGGACTGGTTCACACAGCAGGTGAACTTATGCCACGATAATTCTAGCACTCACTTCATTAACCCTAATTTTTGTACGAGGGTGCAATCAATCTTCTATTCCACTCTACTGGCACAGTTTCACTCATCCATGCCTACTTACATGTCTTCAATAAGCACTTCATTCCGCTCTCTCCACTACTCTTAATAATCTCAGCATACACCTCATCGACCCCAGCTACTTTCCCATTTTTCAGCCGCTTCACAGCATTCTTCACCTCTGTGAGTGTCGCATTTCCTTGCACTGCATTCCTTCTCTGTACACCCCCAAAACCAATCATGTTAACAGTTGACTTGCCCTCTCTTTTTCAATTTATCAGACTTTCTAAATTTTCTTTCAATCTGGTCCTGATTTTCATTTGCACGGATTAATAATCTACCACTTACATTCTTCCCTTTTTCACATTTCTTTCCACAATCACTTCAACATTTCTGCACCTCCTTCCAGAATACCTTCTTATTTTCAGAGTAATTTGCTTTCATTGTTCTTCCTAGGTCAGAGAAAGAGAGAGGGGACAGGAAAAAAATCTCTGCCAGGCACAACCAGCACCATTTTTTGTTCTTAGCTAAGCTATATGATCAGTCACGGAGTTTGGTATGTCTTTTTTAAAACTGTCATAAAAACTGAGCTGAAGAGGCATCGACAAAAAAAAAGAAAAGAAAAGAAAGAAAACGTAACAGGAAAAGGGCCAAAATACAGCCTTGCTATCTCAGACACGTTCCACATTTGTGTTGTTATTGTTTACTTCTTAATAAATACTTATCAGTGAATTCAGGGAACGATTCGACGCTCTGTCCTTACTATAAAAGCACATCATATTTACGAAGGAGTATTGTCGTAATTTTGTTTGTAAATACGATGTCAGAGTAAATTATGGTAGTATGACCAGAATGGTTTTTGACCATTAAGCTTCCATTCACTTTCTTTACTTAAACAAGGTACCAAAAATAGTGGACTCTTAATGCCTCTTTCGATGATATTGTGCTTTGTTGTTGTTGTTTTGTTGCTGAAATACCCGCATGGCGGGGTGAGCCGGACACCACCACCCAAGAGGAGAGTACCGGGCGGGCGATACCCACCCCACCAGGAGATGACAGGGAGGCTGGCTCACCTGTCATACCTTCCAGACAAGAGCATCTAATCTCCCTCATGGCCCAACACCCCTCGTCCCCGCAGCCAGACCACACGGCAGTGTGCAGGAAAAGTACACTACACTCCAGTGGAAGGAACGCTTGCCAGAATCGAGGTGGAACTTGCAGTGGCAAGATCCCAAGCAAACCCTCATATGCCGAGTCCCCTGGATCGGCCTCCTTTTTACCAGCAGACTCAGGAGGAGCCTCAAGGGTTGCTATTCCCCCAAAGGAACAGCAGCACAGTATCACCCATTGGGTATGCTGTGGGTGGAAGGACAGTTGATTAGCCACCCTTTGCCAACCCCTTTCGGGAGCCAGCACATCAGCATGTTCACCAGACGACCTTTGCTGGCAGCCCCAAGGAGGAAGGCGGGCCCTGGGGTACTCTCTGCCAGAGGTACCATGTGGGACGAAATGTTGCCGTCCCCCAGTGATGTCTCTGGGACAGGAGTCCCAGACCCTACGGCTGGAGTGCAGCCTCCATTGCAGCCGTGGCAATAACTGGGCGTTTCCATTGGGCATCTTCTCTCCGCTCCCAGGACTACGGCTGGAGTGCACCCTCCGTCGGAGCTGTGGCAATAGCCGGACATATCCATCGGGCTCCTTCTCCCTGCCGCCAGGGTCTGTAGTGCCCAGAGGAGCCTCCCCCAACTCCTGTCCCCCATAGGAGCCCAGGCAGTGCCCAATGGGGCTGCCTGATGGAGGGGAAGTCCCTTGGACCTCCCCTGTCGAGCCCGGACCGGAGTTCCGGAGGGGCCTCCCCGCCCCGCCAAATAGGAGAGCTGGCCCTTGGCTGCTCTCCCTCCACCCATCCCCAGACTCCTGTAGAGGAAGGCACCACTTGCCCGGTCCACCACTCCGGTGACAGAGTAAGGTGCACCTCTCCCCACCCCTCTACACGAGAGGGCGGTTTCTGCTCCTTTTCAGGGACCCCAGCAGAGACCAGAGCGGGCGTGACGTCCCCAAGGACCAGTGTCCTGTCCCTGCAGCCCCAGGTGTTGTCGGACTCCTCCAGGATGAGAGGCCGCAGCACACCCTGACGGCCTCCTCCCAACGACAAGACCACAGCCCCCGGAGTCAGCAGGCCTCCTGCTGCAGTAGCCGAGGTTTCCAGAGCGACGGCGGCCGCAGACCCTCCCTGACGGCTGCCTCTGCAGGGCGAGGTGACAGCACAGCCCGGGCACCACCCTCCCCACGCCCGACTCCAGCCCTGGGCCGCCCCAGGTCCTCTCCTAGGACCCCGACAACGACTAAGCGCCAGCGCCAAGCAGCACGCTTCCTGGCCCTCTTCGACCCTAGCCCAGAGAGCCCTGCCTCCTGCTGGGCTGTTGCAGCTAAGGAGCAGCCCAACACACCACCCGCCCACTCCTCCAGGACTTGTGGCGACCACACAGACCACTCTCCCCTGTACTACTCTCCGGACGACCCACCTCCCACGCCCGGCCAACATCTGAAGCTTCCAGCGTAGGCTCTCCCGCTATGTGGTCTACGCCTTCCACTCCACCAGAATTGTGAGTACTAGACCCTATGGCTGCACACTCCCCAGAGTTGTTGAACCCCCCAGTGAACCATCCTCTGTGACTCTCCCTATACTGGGTGCCTCTCCCCCAATGTTGATCAAACTGATCCCTGCGCTCTATCCCCTCTCTTCCCCACCCCCCCGGCAGCCTCAGTGTCCCTCTCCCTCAGTGTGCCATAGTGAACTCTACTACTTGTGATCTTGTGCAC
>NW_027645133.1:0-4995 GCF_032717465.1 Coenobita brevimanus | reverse complement strand
GGAGTGTTCAACGCCCACACACGAGTCAGTTTCCCGACAGTGACAACCCTCCCACAGTATCGCCCCACAAGACCCTATACATCAGTATAACCCTCCCCAGTGCACTCTTCCCTCCCCCCAGACCCCCAGTCCCTGCCCCCACGTGAACAGACCCATCCTAGACTCACTAATACCTCTCCTTCCTCCTCCCCCCCGCGACCAGTGCAGGACATTATATACTCTCGATCTATGTAATGCGTACATAGTATAAGGTTAGCTAGGGTATCGTCTATATCACGCGGATGTATTGTACTAGCTAGGAATCCGTCTATGTTACACGAACACCTAGACTTAAGGGCTTGAATATATATTATCGTCCATGTCATGCACATGTCATATTGGGTATACTGTACTATATGGTCCATGTGTGCTGAACATAATGTACCTGACGTATTTGTGAAATACCGTCTGTGACATTGTGTGGACATCACCCTACATTAGGAAGGTGTAACTCCGTGGACAGATCAGATTTGCAGAACTAGGTGGAAAGTGATTGTTGTAAATGCTATTTCGAGTTATTGTAAGTTCATCAGTTTTGTTCATAGAATGTGTGTGTATTTGTCTTTTGGTAATATATAAGCGTGCCTTTTGACCAGTGGTGTTTATGTTTTCCTTCCTTGCCTGTACTGACCCGGTCGGGAACAAAGAACCTAGAACTGCACAGTACCTGAACCAGAGAAGACAGGACTCAGAATGTGCTGCATAACGCTGGTGGCTAATGATAGTTCTTGACCTGGCAGTGGAGCAGCAAGGAACAGAAAATTCGCCAGCATGGCGGCCAAACCTCACATACAACTTCCTAAGTTTGACTCCGATCTTTACGACATACACATGTGTATGTCTATGATCAAAGCTAAACTAGACATAAGTTCTGAGAATGACCGAGAAAAGATAGCAGTCATGCTCCCTCACCTCGGAAAGATTGTCTCAAGTATGGCCACTAAAGTAGTCCTGGAGTTGAAATGGGACCAATTTCAACAAATCGGGTCCCAAGCCGTCACACCCTCATTAGAGAAGGTCGTCGCCATCTCCCAGCTGGATGCACTCACATACGATGGGAATCTAGATGACACCCTTATTCAAACACGATGTCTCTTCGCCACCGCCTACCCGGAGGCGGACTTACAAACCTGGGACCAACATGTGTTTAATACCCTGCTATGGATACTCCCCAGCATTGTCAGGGAACACTTTACCATCTATGACCTGACTGGGGATATCGACAGGGATATCCAGTTGGTGAGGCACCTGCTTGCTGCCCGCACCACTCCCTAGTAAATAGAGGTAGTAAGCGAATCCCCAACCGCAAGCCGCCCCCCAACAAGCCACAGACGCCCACCCCAAACCCGCTACCCCAGGAACCACAAGCCCTACCAAGAGCCATCCCCACTAAAAACAACCCACTCCCAGGGAAACGTCCAGCCTCATTTTCATAAATCCCTGGGAGTTCACCACATCCAGCCACCGCTGCCCCGTACACGACATTCGAGAACATTTGAAAGCTGCCTGGCAGAGGGCTGTGAACCAGGGGCGCCACAAGGTAACGGCTATTGAAGACGACCCACCGGACGAACCTTCCCCTCCCACCGATGCCCCTGATGCTGAAGAGGCTGACATAGGCGGCAAGGGGGAGGGCACCTCACCCTAACTGGATTTTTAGGACCACCCCCGCACTTCCCCACAGTGGCGGGGGCCACCTCGCACAAGTACCGCCCCCCAGTCTACGATAAGGCCAGGCTGAACAGGGTGAAGGCTCGACTGTTGGTTGACATGGGAGCAGCCAGGTCTTGCTTATACCACCATTTCTACGCCCATCATGCCAGAGCTTTCGGCCCTCTCCTCCCCACCTCAGCCTACTTCGTAGATGCGGGGGATGGCCCCCTCCCTATCCGTGGGGACACGGGCCCTCTGTGTCCAAACACATCAAAAGGCAACCATCCAACATTAGTTCCTTATATCTGACTCCACTTGCCGTGCCTACAACGGTTACTTGGGGTTGGATCTGTTGCAGAAACTCTGAGCCAACATCGACTGCCACAGAAAGCGGTTGCACTTTAACAAGTCACCAGATCTGCCCCCTCAACTTCTCTGCACATGCCATGCCACGACACCCCCCCTTCCCCCCTCTCTCCTCTCCCCCCATGTCCCGCATCTCTCCTCTCCCCCCCTCCCCCCACTCCCACCCCTGCCCCGCCCGCCCCATCCCTCACCTTTCCTGCTATGCTTTCCTCCATTTTCACTATTCCTCCCCACCATGAGGCCTGGCTTCCCTTGCACTGGCCCGCTGGCACCCTTGTAGTATTTTCTTCAACCTCACCGGCGGGTGCCACCGCCTCCTGTCTCCTCTCCCCATCTTCCTCCCTCCCCCACCTTGCCACAGTCCACGCAGCTAACCTCTCCACCTCACCCCTCACCCTCCCTAAGGGCTTAATAGTGCGTGAGATGGAGGAAGCTGAGCCCTGCACAACTCCCCTCCCTCCCACCTCTCCGGCTCTGCCCCCACTCGCCGACCATCTCTCCCCACAACAAACAACCAATCTGCGACTCCTCCTCCTGGACTTTCAGGACATCTTCTCATCGGAACCCATGAACATCAGCCACACCACCATCATATCTCACGAGATAAACATGACGGGCCCTTCCATCTGGCAACCTGCACGCCGGAAGAACCTCATGCAACGGGGGGAAGCAGACCAGCAGGTCCAAGACATGTTAGATGCCGGCATTATATCTCCATCAACCAGCCTGTGGTCCTCTCCTGTCATCCTCCTCAAGAAGAAAGATGGGACGCTGCGGTTTTGCATGGACTACCGTCACCTAAGCGGTCACCACCAAAGACGCCACTCCTCCACCAAGAATCGACGACTCCCTGGACTCCCTGTACGGGGCATCCTGGTTCACCACCCTGGACCTATGGTCAAGATACTGGCAGGTCCCTGTTCATCCGGAGGATCAAGGAAAGACTGCCTTCTCCACCAGCAACAGGAAGCACTACGAATTTAACGTGCTTCCCTTCAGCCCTTGCAATGCCCAAGCTACGTTTTCCTGCCTGATGGAGTCCATATTCAGTGGCCTCACTTAGGAGATTTGCCTTGCCTACCTTGACAATGTCATCTTTAGCAGGACCTTGGCCGACCACTTCCACCGCGTATATCAGGTCTTCTCCAGGATATACCAAGCCAGGCTCAAACTTCGCCCATTCAAGTGCATTCTGGCTCAGAGATCAGTCTCCTTCCTGGGCACATCATGTCAAAAGAAGGCATCGCACCCGACCCCGAGAAACTCAAGGCTATAGCTGAACTCCCCCTGCCACGGAACATGCACGAGATCTGCGCGTTCATAGGCCTCGCCTACTATTACCGGCACTTTGTGAAGGGGTTCACAACCATCGCCAAGCTGCTGCATGACCTCACCAAGAAGGGGGAACCTCTCACCTGGACAGAAGATCATCTCCAAGCCTTCCGGACCTCAAGGACAAGGTCATCACGGCTCCCATAGTGGCATTACCCAATTACACTCTACCCTTACCTCTGTACACCGGCATCTCGCTGGTGGCCATCAACGCTGTACTAGCTCAGGTACAAGATGGCAGGGAACATATCATCACCTGTGCCAGCCGCAACCTCAACCAGGCAGAATGCAACTATGCGGCCACAAAATGGGGGAGATTGGTATGATCTGGGGACTCGAATATTTCCGCGCTTGCCTGGTGGGTACCCACGTTACCATCAACATGGATCTTCAGGCCTTCCAATGGCTCCGCCAATCTGACACCAAGAATGCACAGATGATCCGCTGGAGGGAGACCTTAGGCGAATTCAACTTTGATAAATCATACCAGCCCGGCAAACTCCACACGAATGCCGACGCCCTCTCTAGACTCCCTGTGAACACCATCCAGGCTGCGCCCACCCTCATGCAACGCTGGCAGGCCAGAAACCACTCTGATTGGATGCCCGCCCATCACTTTTCCAAGTCGCAATGGCACGGTGACCTGTTACACACCCACTCTGGCCACATAGCTCTCGACTCCAACGCCACCCTAGACACCCTCACCCACCTCCACGCTGACAACAGGATACATCTCAGTACAAGAAATTACTCCAGATCTATAACGACACCTTCTGGGCCCCACACCCCTCCAAACTCGTGCAACAAGTCATGCAGGCCTGCTGAGTGTGCGCCCTCGGAAAAGATGCCACTCGCATGCCAGGCCCCTCTGGCCACCTGGTGGCCAGCAGACTATGGCAACTACTATCAGTTGATGTCGTCGGACACCCTTCGACCTCAATCGGGCTACCGATAAACCATTATGTTTGTAGACACCTACTTTAAGTTCCTAACTGCATGCCCGGCAAAAGAACACCACACCCTTGCCGTCACAGATGCCCTGACTCGCCATGTGTTCCCATACTTCTGCATCCCGCAGGCCCTCCACTCTGATAATGCACCTGAATTCATGGGAAAAGTTTGGACGGAACTGTCTGCCCTTTTTGGATATAATGTTTCCCACTCCTCCCCATACTGGCCGCAAGGGAACAGCATCTGCTAGCGCAGCCACTGCACTCTGCTCAATCAAGTGCGGACCAGGATTTAAGCCATTCAAAGCGACGATTGGCCAGTGCACGTCAAAATAATACAATGGGGCATGAACAGCTGCCCACGTCAGGATGGCATCACACCGCACAAGCAGGTATTTGGCGAACCGCCCCTACTGCTCCCCCTCCGCCATGACTTACAACCCCCTGCAAACCCCACCTCCTCCGACCCCCTGCACCATCTCAAGCAAAAGCTCCAACATCTGCAAGCCACACAAGACCTAGCCCCTGATTCTGTGCCTAACAGCCCTTACAAACCTGGCGATCTCATCATGGTCGCCACCCTACCCACCCCACACAAGTTCGCCCCCCACTATACCAGCCCCTATGAGATAGTGAGTGTCCCTAACCCCTACCA
>NW_027645132.1:0-52947 GCF_032717465.1 Coenobita brevimanus | reverse complement strand
TCATCGTTCCCTTTTCTTTTATACTCTGATGGCTCTGTAGATATTTCTTCTACTGACAAAGCAGATCTCTTCACTCAGACTTTCTCCTCCAATTCCACCTTAGACGATTCTGGTGCTGTTCCTCCATAACTTCCCCCCTCTGACTTCCTCATGGCTGACATTAAAATTTCTCAGCTGATGTATTATCTGCCATCACTGGCCTCAATACTAACAAGGCATATGAGCCTGATGGAGTCCCTCTTGTTGTCCTCAAGACCTGTGCTTCTGTGCTTACACACTGCCTAGGTAAACTCTTTCACCTTTGTTTGTCAGCTTGTACCTTTCCTTCTTGTTGGAAGTTTGCTCTCATTCAGCCAGTCCCAAAGAAGGGTGACCATTCCCAATCCTCTAACTATTGTCCAATTGCTTTAACATCCTGTGTCTCAAAAGTTTTTGAGTCAATTCTTAACCAAAAATTTTAAAGCATCTGTCCCATCACAATCTTCTTTCTGATCGTCAGTATGGGTCCCGTCAGGGACGCTCCACTGGCAATCTTCTCACCGACCTTTCAGACTCCTGGTCATCCTCCTTTCGGGACTTTGGCTAAAGCTTTGTCATTGCACTTGACATCTCAAAGACTTTTGATCGAGTTTGGCATAGATCTTTAATTTCCAAACTCTCTTCTTACGGTTTCTATATTTCTATCTGTTCCTTCATCTATAGCTTCCTTTCTGGTTGTTCTATAGCTGCTGTTGTAGACGGCCATCGTTCTTCTCCTAGATCTATCAACAGTGGTGTTCCTGAGGGTTGTCCTATCACCAACTCTCTTCCTTTTATTTATCAGTGACCTTCTAAGCTGTACTTCTAACCCTATCCACTCGTATGCTGATGATTCCACTCTTCACCTTTCCATTCGGTTCCCTCAACGTCCATCTCAGCAGTTACTTCAGCAAACAAGGGATGAGGCTATGGCACACCTAATGTCTGACTTGGCTTTTATCTCTGACTGGTGTAAAAATAATCTTGTTTTTAATACATCAAAGACTCAGTTCTTACACCAATCAACCCGACAAAATCTTCCACAGGAGTACCCACTAATGTTTAAAATATCCATTTCAATCCTGCATCATCCCTGAACATGCTTGAGGATTCATTCACTTGGAACATATCTTGGAAAGATCATATTACATCTTTTGTAAAACCTGCTTCCAAGAGATTAGGCGTGCTAATCCTACTCCGTATCTTCTTTACCCCCGCACAGTTGTTGACCTAATAAACGGGTTTTATTCGCCCCTGTGTGGAGTACAACTCTCATGTGTGTGGAGGCTCCCCACGTACAGTCCTTCTCAATAGGGTGGAGTCAAGAGCTTTTCGTCTCATTAACTCTCCTCCTCCTCTTACTGTTCCCTTCAACCTCTGTCTCTTCGCTGCACTGTTGCATCTTTATCTCTTTTCTATCATACGTCAGTGGTCACTGCTCCTCCGAACTGTCTTCTTGCATCCCACCACTCCTACAACGGGCACATACCACCTGTTTAGCAACAAACTCTCATCCCTTTTCTGTCCAACTCTCTAATGCAAGAGTTAACCGTTACTCCCAGTCCTTCATTTATGCAACAGGTCAACTCTGGAACTGTCTCCCTCTGTCTGTATTTCCTACTTCCTATGATCTCCAGTCTTTCAAACGCAATGTGTTCAGGCATCTCGAAATGAACGGATCTTGAAGCTGGTTGTCTTTTGTATTGTTTTTATTATTTTTCTTGGAAGGAACGGTTTGTGGGCTCCTGATATTTTATTCCTTTTTCCTTGTGTTAAAAAAAAGCACACCTTGGCACTGTAACTGCCCCGTCATTACACACCCATTGATAAAGCAGCCTCCTGGGGCACTACTTCCTAGTTTGGGTCCCCTCTCTATTGGGCGGAAATGACAGCCTGGGAACAGCAGTGCCCTGTACCCTCAAGCATAGGTTCGAGTCTCATCCCATCTTGCCCTCAAAATCAATGCAGGCGGAGCCCTTGTCATGCCTTCCCTTAATAGGTCCACCACTAGGTAGCGGGGGCAAAGTCTTCTGGCCGCATGTCCTAGTTGGCGTCAACCCCTGTGACAGTGGGGAACGTTGTATGATATGTATAGTGTATTCAGGGTAATGCATGACATAGTTAGAGGAAAGTATTTGAGACAGTATGCTAGTACACTCTCCATGTTAGTGTCACACTGAAAAGGTCAGAAAAGAGGGATGGTAAGATTTTCTGGTAGCTGGCGAGACAGGAGCTCCAGCTTTCACTATCACCAGCATTCCCATCCTCCTTGGGAGTACCACCCTGATCAGCTGCTACTACAGTCTACTTCCTACAACCTCCATAACGAAATTAGTCCATCATGATCAACCTGAAATGCCTATTATGTTGCTTCTTTAGCACTATTTTATCGATATTTTTACCGTAAGTGCTCTGACGAACTGGCTTCAATTGTGCCTCCCCTTTACATATTCTCCTGAAATACTCGGGCAGCTGGGAGCGCCCATGAACTCACACTCTCTCCCCCACAATGCAGAACCTCTGCTTATCAAAATTCATTTATCCTCAGAACTACTACTCTCTGGAATTCACTTCCTGGGAGTTGCTTCCCACATACATTTAATCCTCTCAATTTTAAATCCAATTGTTATAAGTATTTTATGAATGGAGGATGTCTTTAGGCACATGGACTTATTTTTTTTTTCCTTTGTTTTTTCTTCTTCCATTCATTATATTAAAAAAGAAAGAAAAAAAAAAAAGACTAATCACCACATCCTCACTGCTCTATTCCTGCATCTGCTACTGCAATCCAGCTTCCCCCATCCTCTCTCCTCAGCCCTCGGCCCCTACCAGTAGGGTTTTTTTTTTTATGTGAAGAAGGAACCAAAGGCAACGAGCCTGCAAAACTATTTCTTCCAAGAGAAAAACAAAATATAAGAGAGAGCCAAATTCAAGATCCGATCATTTCCAGATGCCTGGACACACTGCGTTTGAAAAACTGGAGATCATAGGAAGTAGGAAATACAGACAGAGGGAGACAGTTCCAGAGTTGACCTGTTGCATAAATGAAGGACTGGGAGTAACGGTTAACTCTTGCATTAGAGAGTTGGACAGAAAAGGGATGAGAGTTGGCTGCTAGACGGGTGCTACGCGCCCGTCGTAGGGGTGGAGGAATGCATGCAGACAGTTCAGAGGAGCAGTGACCATTGAAGCAGCGATAGAAAAGAGATAAAGATGCAACAGTGCGGCGAAGAGACAAAGGTTGAAGGGAGTCAGTAAGAGGAGGAGAGTTAATGAGGTGAAAAGCCTTTGACTCCATCCTATTGAGAAGAGCTGTATGTGGGGAGCCCTCCCACACATGAGAGTTGTACTCTACACAGGGGCGGATAAAACCCCTGTACAGAGTCAACAATTGTGCAGGGATAAAGAAGGAACGGAGTCGGCTTAGCACACCCAATCTCTTGGCAGCAGATATTACAAGAGATGTAATATGATCTTTCCAAGACAAGTCCCGAGTAAATGAAACGCCAAGCATCTTCAAGGATGATGCAGGATTAAGCTTAATATTATCAAACATTAGTGGGTATACCTGTGGAAGATTTTGTCGGGTTGATAGGTGCAAAAACTGAGTCTTTGATGCATTAGAAACAACAAGATTATTTTTACCCCAGTTAGAGATATGAGCCAAGTCAGACATTAGGTGTGCCATAGCCTCATCCTTTATTTGTTGAAGTAACTGCTGAGATGGACGTTGCGGGAATCGAATGGAAAGGTGAAGGGTGGGGTCATCAGCGTATGAGTGGATAGGGTTAGATGTACAGCTTAGAAGGTCATTGATGAATAAAAGGAAGAGAGTTGGTGATAGGACAGAGCCCTGAGGAACACCACTGTTAATAGATCTAGGAGAAGAACGATGGCCGTCTACAACAGCGGCTATAGAACGACCAGAAAGAAAGCTAGAGATGAAGGCACAGATAGAAGGATAGAAACCGTAAGAGGGCAGTTTGGAAATTAAAGATTTATGCCAGACTCGGTCGAAAGCCTTAGAGATGTCAAGTGCAATGGCAAAGCTTTCGCCAAAGTCCCGAAAGGAGGATGACCAGGAGTCTGAAAGGTAGGTGAGAAGATCGCCGGTGGAGCGTCCCTGACGGAACCCATACTGACGATCAGAAAGAAGGTTGTGATAGGAAAGGTGCTTTAAAATGTTTCTATTAAGAACAGACTCGAAAACTTTTGAGATACAGGATGTTAAATCAATTGGACGATAGTTAGAGGGTTGGAAATGATCACCTTTCTTTGGGACTGGCTGAATGAGAGCAAACTTTCAGCAAGAAGGAAAGGTACAAGTTGACAGACAAAGGCGAAAGAGTTTGCCTAGGCAGGGTGTAAGCACAGAAACACAGTTCTTGAGAACAACAGGAGGGACTCCATCAGGCCCATATGCCTTATTAGTATTGAGGCCTGTGACAGCAGAAAATACATCAGCTGCAGAAATTTTAATGTCAGCCATGAAGAAGTCAGAGGGGGGAAGTGATGGAGGAACAGCACCGGAATCGTCTAAGGTGGAATTGGAGGAGAAAGTCTGAGCGAAGAGATCTGCTTTATCACTAGAAATAGCTACAGAGCCATCAGAGTAGAAAAGAGGAGGGAAGGATGATGAGGAAAAGTTGTTAGAAAGGTTTTTGGCAAGGTGCCAGAAGGAGCAGGAAGAATTCGAGTTAGAGAGTTGAGAGCACTTAGTTCGGATGAAATTATTTTTAGCAGAGCGAAGAACAGACTTAGCACGATTCCGGGCAGAAACGTAAAGATGATGTGATTCAGGGGTGGGTTGGTTCCGGTACCTTTTATAGGCCCTCTCCTTGTTGCGGACAGCATTAGAACAAGCGTGATTAAACCAAGGCTTTTGTGCATTAGTCAAAGGATATGAGAAAGGAATGTATGCTTCCATCCCTGAAAGAATAACTTCTGTAATGCGCAAGGCACACCCAGATGGCTCCCGGCCATGGAAGCATTAATCATTCCAGGGAAAATCAAAGAAGTACTGCCTGAGAGCCTCCCAGTCCGCATCTCCAAAGTGCCACAGACGACGTTTCTTTGGAGGGTCCGCAGGCCATACTGGAGAGATAAGAAAGGTTAAGGTGATAAGGTTGTGATCGGAGGAGCCCAATGGAGAGAAAAGATTAACAGTGTAAGCAGAAGGATTAATAAAGACTTTGTAGTTAATTGTAGAGAAGTATATGTTAGACTTGTGGTCGAGCGGCTTTTATATCTTGTAGTAGTTTCCCCACCAGATGTCATGTAGTGACGGGAGAGGTAAAGAATAGTATGGGACTATCTTTATTTGTCTTGGAAATATTAAACAGGTATAATAGTATAAGTCCTGGGTAGCTACCTCCCTGTCTCGCTATCTCTCTCTCTCTCTCTCTCTCTCTCTGTTCTCAAGCTAATCTCCGTCTCGACCTCTCTCTAGGGTCGCTTGTCTCCTTCTGTCTAGCCTGTTCGGTGGCTAATCTAGGTCTGAGCTCTCTTTCCTAAATTCTGGTATAGCAGGGGTGTGTCACATGTGTTCCTCGTGGGTGGACTAGATCTTTCTCACGAGAGGACTGCTGACAGCTAACTGAATCATCTCCTTACTGGCCGCTGTCGTCAGCTTTCCCCCGTGTAAGCGTTTAGCGCTGCTCGCTTCTCGCAAACACAACACCTTCTCATCATTTGACTTCCTGCTTCTATCTGTCTCTCTATCTATCTATTTATCTATCTATCTAGTATGATTTGCAATTATAATATGGAGACCTACCACATTGCTCTGCCGCGCAAAATGGCGTACCATCGACATTTAATAGTCATAACATATTAATACATATTATATATACATTATAATGAACTTATAAGCTAATTAAGTGAAATACATAATATTGTAAAGTAACATAAATGTATGAATATTGTATACATATATTATTCATAGTAAATAGTGATTATTCAGTAATATTACATTTTAAATAAGTTGTATACATATTTGAATAAATGCAATATAATTGTGCAATGGTAATACTGCTAGGTTATTACATTACATATTTGAGTTATCACTTTAGTAATGTCTAATATTTCACCTAACTTGTATGATGATACTGGTAATACAGAATTGTGCTATAATTGTATGACTTATATTGTGTTAATGCATAATTGTGTTGGCCTTATAATTGTAGTTTCATTTTGTTAATGCAACTCTGACATAAGTGTCTTGGCTTTATAATTGTAGTTAAAGTTACATAAAAGTTACATCTTGTTAATGCAACTGTTACATAATTGGCAAAGTGTAACATAATGCAATCGTTTGTCGTTACATAATTGTTACATATCGTTTGTAGGTACATAATTGTAGTTAGTGTAACATAATGCAATCGTTTGTCGTTACATAATTATAATATGGAGTAACAATTGTAATAACTGCAGTCCTAACATATGCTGCGGTCGATGATAGTGATGATGTGTCGTGCCACTTGTATGTGGAGACAACAATTTGCTTTTTTTGTATGTAGTTTATGTGGTATTTTGGCTTATGTAGTAACACTTACACTTATTTTCATTTGTTTGTTATGTGATCTTACTCTATTTCTCTTTTTTCTGTTTTACTTTTCTTTCTTTCTTTTTTTTTTTTTTTTTTTGTATGTATTGATTTTCCATAGTTTGTTTCTCTTTGCTTGTGTACACTTTTTTCCATGTTGTTCATGGTTACATAATTACTGGCTAATTTACTTGGGATACTTTTTTAAAGTTTAGTTTATATTGCACAGATACTACTGAAAATGATATTATATAGTCCCATATTTTGTTATTTTATATAAAAAAAAATATATATACATATATACAGTATTAACTATACACACTGACTTGTTCACCTGTACCTCTTGTGAGTAATATGTGTGTCAGCACTGTGTGGAAATCATTGTCTTCACGATTGTGTTGAAGATGTTCACTCTTGCTAACGGCATTTGTGTTGGCCATTTTTTTTTTCTTCTCTAGGTTACCTTGTAACTTAATTTATATGTTTCCACTAGGTAGCTTTAATTAATAAATGTTTAATACAGTTCTTTTAATTGCTCAGTGAGTAACTGTGATTGGATATTTTCTTTATTACTTTGTAGATGTAATAATGTATAGTTGTATGTATGAAACACGTAGTTTATGTAGGTATAAATGGTAACACTCGTTGGTAGTAAATAAATGTTATAATAAATGAATGAATATATACAGTGTAGAATATTTATTGTTGGTGATTATTTAGTGTTTGAGTTATGCAGATAACTGAAGTAAGTATGTGTATTTAAACTGTAACTATACAGCACGTTTTATATGTTTGTGCAGAAGCTTATTGTCTATCACTGTGTATTGTATAAATGAAGTAACTATGTAACTCATTAATTTTTACCGTGGAGGAAAATGGTGTGAGTGGTGTTGCACGTGGTGATAGCGTTGTCCTTCGCGGGTTGATTGGCGTGTTGTCGTCTCAGCACATGGTGACGTCGGCTTCCCACACTGGTAGCTGTGGTGAGTGAATGAGTAGCGATGAGTAACTTGAGTGAAGACGAGTGAGTAAGATGAGTTGTAAATCGTGTCTCACTCTTCGTTTGTTTGTTCCCTTTATTCTATGTGGAAGTTTTCTCTGTCCTTTTCTCTAGTGATTTATGAGTTGTAAATCGTTGTAAATCGTGATGAGTTGTTAATTGTAGTTGATTGTAGATGGCTGTAGTTGATTGTAGATGGCTGTAGACATTGTAGAACTGAAGCTAACCTTGTAGTCTCGGTTGCTTTTGTAGAAATTTGCTTTTAATTCGGAGACGATGTCCGCAGATTTCTTGGTTTGTCGTTAAGCTACTTGCAAGGCGTCGAGTGATCTCTTGACCTCTGCATCAGCGTAATGATCTGGGAGACGGAGGGGGCAGGAGCTGATATTGTTGGTTGTTGTCAATCTTGATATTTTGTAGGAATTTAATGTTGATTCGTAGACGAGGTTCGTATACGTTCGCTGCTACCAAATGTCATAAAGACTTTGTAGTTAATTGTAGAGAAGTATATGTTAGACTTGTGGTCGAGCGGCTTTTATATCTTGTAGTAGTTTCCCCACCAGATGTCATGTAGTGACGGGAGAGGTAAAGAATAGTATGGGACTATCTTTATTTGTCTTGGAAATATTAAACAGGTATAATAGTATAAGTCCTGGGTAGCTACCTCCCTGTCTCGCTATCTCTCTCTCTCTCTCTCTCTCTCTCTGTTCTCAAGCTAATCTCCGTCTCGACCTCTCTCTAGGGTCGCTTGTCTCCTTCTGTCTAGCCTGTTCGGTGGCTAATCTAGGTCTGAGCTCTCTTTCCTAAATTCTGGTATAGCAGGGGTGTGTCACATGTGTTCCTCGTGGGTGGACTAGATCTTTCTCACGAGAGGACTGCTGACAGCTAACTGAATCATCTCCTTACTGGCCGCTGTCGTCAGCTTTCCCCCGTGTAAGCGTTTAGCGCTGCTCGCTTCTCGCAAACACAACACCTTCTCATCATTTGACTTCCTGCTTCTATCTGTCTCTCTATCTATCTATTTATCTATCTATCTAGTATGATTTGCAATTATAATATGGAGACCTACCACAGTAAGGAAGAGGTCAAGTATGTTGGAACTTTCTCCAAGGCGATCATGGATACGGGTAGGGTGCTGTACAAGCTGCTCTAGGTCATTAAGGATAGAAAAGGTGTAGGCTTGTTCACCAGGTGGATCAATGAAAGGAGAGGAGAGCCAAAGGTGGTGGTGAACATTGAAATCTCCTAGAATGGAGATTTCAGAGAAAGGAGAAATGGATAGAATGTGTTCCATCGTAGAAGTACTACCGTTATCCCCTCTATGCAGTGGGCTCTCGGGCTTCGCCCTCGAATCTCATTCGTTTGCCCTACATGGGTCCGTTTTAGTCACCTCACAATTGCAACAGAATGGCTTAATGTATGGGGAGTCGGTTTACACAGCCCAGTATGCAACACAGCACCAGTGCCAATGGTACTAAAATATATTCATCTATTCAAATTTCAAGTGTAACTGTGGGTTGAAGATGACCAATTTTCAGCGATTCATGTTATCCCCCGCCCACCAGTTGTTTCAGTAGCACATGACTGGTTCAAAACTATACATCTGCTTTCAACAGTTTTTGCACCACTAAACACAGAATTGTGATAATGCCAATGATATACATTTTGTTGAAGATAATATGATTTTCTGTGATATTTGATTGTTCCAGTGAGGGTCGTTTTTCAACCACGCAATTCTTGAAACTGACGAATAATAATAACAGCTTCCACACCGGACAATCCCCGCTCAACCCGTCCCGTGTAATGTGCGAGTAAAACCAATGGGGAGAATTATTAGGGGTCAAAATGCCCCTTACAAAATTGTACTTAAAACTGAAAATGGGCCATCTGAGACCCAACTACAGCCATCCTGCAAAGTTTCTTGCCAATCCTTTTCCAGCTTCGGCCGCACTACACACACTGACAGACAGGCTACAATAATAGCACATTAGTCTATGAAATGCATTAGTCAGATTAAAAGTCCTTAACTGCAAGACTACTTAGTGAACAAATTCAGGAGCATCTAGTACCAAAAACTATCTGTCTATCTATTGCCAGACGCCTGAATCCCGTAAGGGGTGGCTACAAACAAATTGCCTCCATGTCTCCCAGTCCCCTACCATTTCACTTTCCTGCTCCCAGCTCACATCCCCTTCTCTCATATATCTCTCCACTCCATCTTCCCATCTCATCCTTGGCCTCCCCCTCCCTCTCCCCTCCCCTCCATGTCATTCACATACACTCTCCTCATTAGTCTCTCTCTCTCTCCATCCTTTCCACATGGCAAAATTACCTCAGTGTATTTCTCACGCATTTTACTACATTCACATTAATTCACCAAAAACAACAGACCTAACTTGATGCAATCATAAGTGTAGGCTTTCGATTATCTATTTTCCTATTTTTTAGGGAGGGTGGGGTGTTAGGTCACAGTATCAGCTACTAAGGCATCCATGTTGACTAAAATCATGTAACGGGACCAAGTAGTCATTGCATTTAAAGGGTTAATCGGTACAAAATTGCGTCTTTGTTAGCCAGAATAAAATATGTTGCAGTTCTGACCCAAATTATTTTATCATGAAGGTGAGGGCGAAAGATGGTCGCTCCCCCTGCTCTGCTTGTCATGGGGGTCGTGGTTGCCGCTGTAAAAGGATCGCAGACTCCCACCTTCCTTACCCGTCTCCCAGGTCTGTTCACACTCATTTTTATTTATTTATTTATTATTTTGTCGACATTAACCTCTCATATTATCCACAGCTGAGGTTTTACGTGTCTATGATTTAAGTTGTTATTAAAAGGCTACACCGTCTTACCTAATAACATACTCGTTTTCTACTCTGACTTGGCCTAAAATAACCATCCCTCCAACTAGAATGTTCTCTTGCATGAATAGATTGCCTCTAAATTATGAGACTAGTCATGAAGAAGTGATGTGAAATGGAACCACAGAAAAGGCTAAAAAGGATGACTGATTAATTGTTAAATATAAAAGGCTGGCGGCACAACTGCCAGGGTTATATGCCACCTGACAATCGGGTAAAAAATGTAGAAGAAAAAAAAATATGCTCAAAACAAAGTTAATATTCTTTTGTAGAAGTAAAACACTTAAAATGACAACAGAAAAATTTATTTAATATTAATTACCCATAAAAATGGTAGGAAGCCCACTTCCTAAAGAAAACTAAAATCATCAGTATAATCGCCATAGGCTCCTCCAAACTTCGAAGACAGACAGTAGGCACCATCCACCCTCTTATGCCTACAGAGGAATCTTTGACGTAGGTCCCCCAGACTTGGACACTTGACTACCAAGTAACGGACAGTAAGGAGAACAAGGCAATCATCATAATACAGCTGAGTCCCACCAAAAATCAGGAACCCATGCATAAGACGCGAGTGCCCAATGCGAAGTCAGGCAAGAGCTACCTCCAATCGCCAAGGCATGGAGAGAAGAACCCTCGGCACAACCACACTCTGAAAATTTTCTTTTAAGTCATTATGAGCAACGCCATCCCATTTTCTCTGCCAATAAGTTCGAATCGCACACTTTAAGGAAGGTGGGTAGTCGGTAGTTGGCCTTTGAGAAGATGCAGCTTTAGCTAATGGATGCACCCTCTCATTGCCCTCCACACCCAACAAGCGTGGGAACACAACAGTAGTTCACATGACGACTACAGAGAAGAAGCCACTTTAAAACTGATAAGACCAGTGGATGGGATGAGTTAAATGACTGCAGTGCAGACACAGCAACGTGGGAGTTACTAAAAATCACATAAATAGACTGGGGTTGATTAAATATGATTTGTAGGGTATATAAAATAACAGTCAGTTCCGCCGTACATACTGAAACAATACCAAGAAGGCTACCACCCTGACTGAGGGAAGGGAAGACGACACCAAAGCCTACTCCAGTATCAGTCTTAGATCCGTTAGTATACACAGGGACAGAGCCCTAATGAGTTGAGGCATGTTCTAAAAAGAGAGAGAGGGCCACCTGAGAGGGAAGTGAGTTTTTTTTATACCAACAACGAACCTACAGAGTGTTACACAAGGGAGTAGCAAAAAACCCACCCTCAGGATATGATGTGGACAAACTGCCGGTCTTGGAGCAGAGACAGCTTACGACAGAGCAGACCCTGTAGCCAAAGGGCTTCGGGAAACTAAGACACGTGTCATTAACATAAGATCGGGAATCCTGGGAGACCATCCCACAAACAACTGAGTCCGGAAGGCAGAGAAAAGGGTAACAACACCACATCATCAAGGACTGGGGATGTAAATTGAAATGGGGCACGTCAGCATCCTCCAACAAATTCGACATCAGGAATGACCTCAATGCACCAGTTGCCAGACTTACACCAGCATGATGCACTAAATCTAATATCCGGAGACAGGCATCTGTTGTAGAGGAGCAGAACTCACACCCATATTCAAGTTAAAGAAGGATGAGGGACCTATGCACGAGGAGGAGGGTCTGACGGTCAGCACCCCAAGAGGTATAAGCCAAAACTCTCAAAAGACAAAGCTTCAGTACAAGCTGCCTTTATATGACGAATATGAGGAACACATGTTAATCGTCAGTCAGATAAGAGACCCACCTAGTCTTTTCCACGCAGAATATTCTCCGACCATAGAGATACAAGCCAGGGTCTTGTTGCACCTCCCCCTCCCCCCAAAGATGACTAAAATGCACAGCCAGTGTCTTTGTTAAAGGTAAACGAAAGCTATACGAGACTCAGCCCAATAAAAAATTCTATTAAAAGCCAGCTGCAACTTCCTCCCTATCAGAGATATACTAGGTGCAATGACGAAAATTAAGAGATCATTTACACATAGTAAGCCTCGTACACCGTGACCATCAGGAAGTATACTGATTACACTGTTAATGGCCACAGCCAAGAGAGTAACACTAACGATACTCCCTTGTGGTACTCCATCTTCAAGTGCACGGGCATTAGAAAGCACTCCTCCCACTTGGATCCTTAATAAACGGTTAGACAAAAAAAGCTGAATGAAAACAGGCAAGCGTCCATGAAAACCAAATTTATGAAGAGAAAGAAAAATACCATGACGCCAGACAGTGTCGTATGGCTTCTCCAGATCAAAGAAGACCGTGACGTGGTGTTGGTTAGTGAAGAAAGCCTCACAGACAATATTCCAAGGACCGTAGGACTTCAGTGGTAGATCGTATTTTACGAAAACCATACTGAACAGAGGATAAGAAGTCACCTTTCTCCAAAAACCACACAAGCCTAACATTGACCATCTTTTACAAGACCTTACACATAGAAGAAAGTCAGAGAAATTGGCCAATAATCGTCACCTGTAGGTGGTCCTTACCTGGCCTGGGGATGAGGATAACTACAGCAACATTCCCAAACAAGCCAGAAACTCACCAGTACACCACATCTTATTAAACAATGACAGCAAAAACGAAAAGGACACATCAGACAGGTAACGTAAAAAGGCGTAAGGAATATCATCAAAGCCAGGAGAGGAATCATGGCACAGAGACAGAGCCATATGGAGTAAAGAAATAGAAAAGGGGACCTGATAAGATTATCCCCCAGAAGAGGCAAAACCGAGACCATGAGACTCTAGGTGTCGATGATGGCAAGCCGAAGGTGAACCTATACCCTTCTGTGACACACTGGCAAAATGATCAACAAGCAACTCTGCAACAGCGAAAGGATCAGCCACAGTTCCACCTGCTGCAGATAAAACAGGAAGGGAAGGAATAGTAAATTTTCCTGAAATTTTCCCTTACCCAGTTCCACACCTGAGAGAGGGAAGTCCTCGAATTGATGCAGGAAACATAACCCTTTCAGAATGAACACCTGCCCTCTTTTAAAACCCATACCATATAAGCTCACACCCTCCGATACACCCTGGAATATTGAGGATCCCCATGGTGGTGACGAAGTTGAGAGACGGTGACTCGTTTGGCTTTCACTGTGGAACTGGAACTCAAGGTTCCATGAAGGAACCAGACTTTTAGGAAGATGACCCCTCGTTCTTGGGATAGATGATAGTGCCACGGAGTGCAACTTCGTCAGTGAAATAAGACACTGCCTCTGTAAGACAGGCAGATTCATTTACAGTGAACTATGACACTCCCTCTGTAAGACAGCCAAACTCATTGATAGAAAGGGCAATGGAACTTAATTCCATGAGAAGCGGCAAGTCAGTCTTCTTATGCAGAAGCCAGCGAGGAAAATGAAACGAGGTCCACCTTCAGTAGCCGTTAAGGGCAATGGGAAATGGTCGCTGCCATAGGGGTCTGACAACACATCCCAGCTAAAATCTAAAACAACTTCAGCTGAGCACAAGCACAAATGACTGGCAGTAAAAGCTCCAGTCTGGCTATGGAAGTAAGTCATCTAATTGGAGCTTCAAATGTCCAACTCCTGATCTTCCACTAAGGAAGCCAGCACAACACCCCGAGGGCTGGCTTTACTGCCACTTTATGGTGGCTGATGACCATTCATATCTCCTAGTAACTGAAAAGAAGGAAGGCTGCGAATAAGGTGTTTCAGATCCGCCCTTTCGACAGAAGCAGTAGGAGGAAGATGAACACTTCAAACAGTACACTTTCGACATAAAAAGATCTGGACAACAACAGCTTGCAAGGGAGTGGAAATGTCCTCACTAGTGAATGGAATATCTTGGCGAGGGAAGATAGCAGAACCTCCATGACAACTTTGGCCTGGCACAGGATCAGAATAAAAGTTATGGTAGCCAGATGGACCGGAAGGAACAGAATCACCCACAATGGTCTCCTGCATATACATGCATAAAGTTGAACACTGTGCAACAAGATGGCACAGTTCTTCATAGCTGGCAGGTATACTCCGACAATTCCATTGAATGATATGCCCCGTAATTGAGGGTGAATCAGGTTAAGGTACGGGGTTAAAAAAAAAAAAAAAAAAAAAAAAAACGAAAATTTGGGCCATTAGAATACAAATAGTATAGTTTCTGTTTATTCACTGTCAGAAGTTAGATATACAATTCCTAATGTCGGGATGTATCTACTCTGGCCATTTATCGTGCAATATTATTATTTATTGCTCTTCTGTCTGTCTATAGGGGGACGCCTTAAGGGGTTGCTACAAATAAATCACCTCTATGTCACCCCTTCCTCTGCCATTTCGCTGCCTTCCCCCCAGCTTACACCCCCTTCTCTCATATATATCTCTATTCCATCCCTCCATCACTTCCTCGGTCTCCCCCTCCCTCACTCCCTCCACCTCACTCTTCTAGTTAGTCTCTCACTTTCCATACTCTCCATATGCTTTTTGTACTGGTACTGCAATGGGGGACTTGTGAAGCTGCCTACCGCTAGAGACCACCACAGTTAACAGCGTGTCTACACCCACACAAGGTAAGTGTTAAATTACCTTGGTTTTTCTGTTCATGTGAGAACCTGTTTTGCAAAATACAATCATACGCTACTGAAGTATTGAAAAGGTTTTGCAACAAAATTATAACAGAGGTGAATACATTGCCCTCGTTGTTTTATTTCCCCGAATATGAAGCCCGAATTTTGAGAACCTGGCACTCATGTATATATATATATATATATATATATATATATATATATATATAAAGTTATGCTATGTGTTTTTAGGACGGCTTCCCGTCCTAGCAACGCCTAGAGTAAAGCTGGGTTCCTTTTCTAAACCGGAGCTAAGACACAAGGTGAAAGGGACAGAGCACAAAAACACAGGGCAACAACCTTACACGAATATTGCCAAATTATTAATACAGGGCAGCTAGATACTGTATCTCACAAGACTCTATACAAAGGCAAAGCTGAAGCTGGTAGGGATATTACAGGTATCGTGCAGGATACCGGCCGTCTTGGAGGTAAGTGGACAGACACTGCACTTAAGTGAAGCTGAAAGTGCACTTAATTCTTAGACTACTTATCTTTATGATAGTTAATACACGTCCCGTGTGTCTTTCGTGGAGCCGGGTAGTAAGATATTGTCACTGTCACCACTTGCACTTGGAATTGTTCACTTTATTCCCTTAGCTCCCACTGTCACTTTTACTTTCTCTTTATGGGCGTGGAAATCACTGGTGGGGTTAAGTATAGGGGTTCGGCCCTCTGAGCTTAGGCTGAACAGCTCCTGAAGTCGCTCCTGCAGGCATCTGGTGCAGGGAGGGCATCGCTTCTCCTCCAGACTGGAGACACAGTGTCCCAGGGTACTGAGGAGGCGTGGAGAGTCCATCTGCCGCGGTCTCGCTCCCAGTGCTTCGCCGTCAGGGTAGGACTGCGGTGTCGCTGGTGGCAGGAGTCCATCAGCTGCTGGTTGTCCGCTGGGGCCGGCCAGATGGAGAATAGACCCGGGGGCCACAACAGGTCCTTTCCAATAGTCCATGAACAGGGGGTCCTCCTCCTTGAGGTTGCCCTGGGATGGGGAGATGGTGGTGGTGGGGCCTGTCTGGCCACCTCTAGGGCGGCTCAGACCGGGCCTTCCTGCTGGGTGTGGAGTCACAGGGGACGAGGGACTTTTAGGGCATCCCTCCTTGGCACGGCTACAGGCCATCGCCGAGATCCTGTGGGCAACAGGAGGAGGGCAGCTACGGACTGTCCCTGTCCCGTCGGTACAGTTATTGGCCATTACCAGGGCCTGATTCCCTGACAGGACCGCAGACGAAGGGTGACTGCGGGCATGGCTACAGGCCATCGCCGGTGTCCCGTACAAAGGGCGACATGTACTCGAGAGACGGCTACAGGCCGTCCCCTGCCTACTGGCGCAGCTACAGGCTGTCGCCAGTGTCTTACCCCTCAAGGCAACTGCAGGAGGGTGGACATACCGGGCTCTATCCGTGTGCGACAACAGGCCGTCACGGGTTCTGCAGGGGGGTAGACAGTACGGTGAGTGGCTACAGGCCGTCTCTCAAGGGCGCGGCTACTGGCTGTTGCAGGGACATGGCTACAGGCCGTTGCTTCAGCATGGCTACAGGCCATTGCTTTGACACAGCTACAGGCCGTTGCTTTGACACGGTTACAGGCCGTTGCTTTGGCATGGCTACAGGCTGTTGCTGGGGCACGGCTACAGGCTGCTGCTTTGGCACGGCTACAGGCCGTTGCTGATGGTGCTGTCTGGAGCTGTAACAGTCGCTCCACCCCAATCCTGGTGAGGGTTGAATTGGTTCAGGGGTAATGCACCTGGACTGATGTAGTTGCGTCGGGTATACTCCGAGGAAGAGGGGCGCAGGGCCTTGAGGGACATAGTTCCATATTGCATGGACATCGAGCTCGCTTTACCTGTCCCTCCATTGTCGCCTCCTGGGGGTGTCGTGACGCTTCTTTTTGTTGTTGCTACTATTTCAATATATATATATATATATATATATATATATATATATATATATATATATATTCGTCGTTTTTATTGAAGTTAAAGATAATGCTGAGTTAATTCTTGTCTCCTGAAATGTTCGATATATACTGCAGTTTTAGCCAAGCACTTGTTTTGTTGCGTCAGTCTCTCTTTTGGCGGAAATTTAATGATGTATTAAATTATTCTACATCAGTCATCCAAGCTCGCAGACTTTCCCCGTTCCAAGATCTGATATGACTTCTTTGCAAGTTGTGGTAGGGCATTTTCCCTAGGGGGATAAGTCATGATCAAGTCTTGGAACGGGGACTGCCTCTTAGCACGGATGATTGATGTTGAATAATTTAATACACCGTTACTTAATATCCGCCAAAAGAGAGACTGACACAAACAAAACAAGTGCTTGGCTAAAACTACAGTATACACCGAACATTTCAGAAAGCGAGAATTAACTCAGCTTTGTTGCACGTCCATTAGAAACGACGAAAATAAATGTACTCTATAAGTGCCAGGTTTTCAAAATTCGGGCTTCGTTTTGGGGGAAATAAAACATCGCGAGCAATGTATTCAACTTTGTTATAATTTTGTGATGAAGCTTTTTCAATACTTCTGAAGTGTATGATGGTATTTTGCCACACAGGTTCCCACATCAACAGAGAAAAATCGCGGTAATTGAGCACGTGCTCGGGACCGAGAAGCTGTTAACATTGAGACACATCTGGTGGCAAACGATTTCCAGAAGCCCTCCCATTAACAAATAAGTCCAGCTAGGGCAGCAGTACACATCCTAAATCTGCAAGTATTGTGGCTGACTAAAGTGGCAGACAAGGGCTTGGAAACTTCAAAGGGAAGAATAAATCCACTGTTTATAACAAAATTAGAACACCAGACTTCAAACAGTGACATGATAATCCATAACGTATTATTGTGAATATAAATATTGAACCACTCCATTACGCTAAATAATGGGAAAGTGAACATTATTTTGAAATCTAGCTAGGCGGTCTGAGGAACTCGGCAAATTTTCCAGAATAATTTATGGGAATTTCATATGTTTTTCTTTAAAATGGTCACATGTTGCTATGGATGGAAGAATAGATGCAGAAGTGAAGTTTAGAATAAATGAAGTAGGAAAGGTGCTGGGAGGAATGAAAAAAGTGTTTAGATGTCGTTCGCTTAGAATGGATGTAAAGAGAAGGCTGTATGAGGGTGTTGTGGTACCGAGTGCGTTATATGGGGCTGAAACATGGAATATGGGTGTAGCAGAGAGGAAAAGTTTGAATGTCATGGAGATGAGGTGTCTGAGGAGTATATATGGAGTGACGCGTATGGAACGACTGAGAAGTGATGAAGTGCGAAGAAGAACTGGAGTTGTTTGGGAGACGGCTGATCGAGTTGAGCCAAGGGTGTTGCGATGGTTAGGGCATATGGAGAGAATGGATAATGGGCGATTGGTGAAAAAGATAACTAGATCTGATGTGAGAGATGTAAGGCTGAGAGGGAGACCACAAATAGGATGGATGGACAGTGTCAAGACAACTTTGGATGCGAGAGGGATGTCTGTTGAACAAGGAAAAGTTTGTGTGACAGAGATGAATGGAGAGAAATTGTGAACGAATAAATGATGACACAGCCCTGAGGGGATATTCTCCCGCATTTGGTCTGGTCAGCTGATCAGGTCAGGTGCGGGTAAGGGGATGGGTACATTATGATGTGGCAGCTGTAGTGCCCTGCTGCGAATGTCACTGATCGCTGCGCAATTGACCCTCGTCCGGTGCGGTGCGGTGAGGATCTGTCCGTTTCTCCCTTTAAGGCTAAGATGTGAATGAATGTGTTTGAGTGGATGAGTAAATTGGGAGTGTGTCGTCCTCGGCTACCCCCCTGTCCTTGGGGGAAGCAGCCTAGGTATATAGATAGATAGAAAAATAGAACGATATTACTGACCGCAGCTGTACATGTACATCTTCCTGCGCTTTGCCTATTCCTGGCCAGGGTGTATCTCTCTCTCTCTCTCTCTCTCTCTCTCTCTTTATATATATATATATATATATATATATATATATATATTAGAGTAGGTCTTGGTAGGCTGTTTGGTTGGGCTAACCTTATTTTAAAGTATTCTGGTGTTATAAATAAAAGAAACATATTTTTATTGGTAAAAAAAAAAAATAAGGTTTTAGGAGGTTTTATGAACCCGTAATATGATAATGAAAAAAAAAAATAATAATAATAAATAAATAAATAAATAATACAATTAAATAATAAAATAATTTAGAGCACTTGTCCATATCTGCGATCTACTAACTGTTCAAATGTATTTACCATTGTAAAATTAGCATAGATAATTATAGTAATAAGTAAATTTTAAGATATGAAAGAGTGTGTGTTATGCCAATCAATCATAATTATGGCAGGATATTTTCTTTAATATGCGTTTCAGTGTGCGAAGTAAAGTTGACAGAGTTCTTAAGAAAATTATGCTGGTGATCACTGGTAACACCAGTTTGTGAACGCTCCCATTACAACATGTGGTACCACAATTGTTCTCAAACCATGGCACAAGCAACAAGGGCTCGAGAAGATGCAACATTTCCCAAGTTGTATGACTCGTTGGGAAATGGTTCAGAGTTATGTCATTCAGAGTTACCCACATTGGGACAGTGCTTGAGATATGGACTGCTATTACGAGAGAGATCATTGGAAGATTTGTCAATAAGAGAAATGTGTAGACTTGTTTCATCTGAGGTGAAAAGTATTTGGAATGCAGCAAATACCAGAATACCTTTGCCTAATGAAAAGTATGCTTTGGATAAACTGGTAAAGGAATGGAACATTGCCAAAGATTGTTCCAAAGACGCTGCAAGGTCTGCATTAGTCTCTCAGTTCAGTGACAGGCTGGATAAACTGTTTGACCTTTGCAAATGCAAATGTAAAATTGAAGTGCTGAGCAATCCTGTGACGGCTGTGAATATCAACCTCATGTGAATTGTACCTGTCCAAGAAATGAGAAGCTTCCCCTAATGGAGCTGAAATTCATAAAATCCCAAAGAAACAAGGTTGGGGATAAAAGTGATATGCTGATAGGCTCTTTGGACGCCCCTGAATCAAGAAGACAGACCAGATTGTTGAAAAGAAAAGTAGAAAAATCCAATCTCAAGAGAGCTAGGAGAAACTGTGATGATGTTTTGTTTGAGACAGATCATGAAATTTCAGAACAAATGGACTTCCAGGATGAACATGACAACAAGGATGCTTCAGATGTTGTTTGACAGACAAAGTTCACGTAACTACTTAGATGTTTCAAGAATAAGTTCAGGTGCAGTAAGGTACAGTGTTTCAAATGGAGCAGCAGCAGCTATCAGTACTGCATCCCTTGTTGTTGCCATAGATGATGGATTGCTCAAGGAAGAGTGTGATATCGTACTTGATAAGAACAAAATAAGAAGATCCAAAACTAAGGTAATGAGAGAAAAACGAGTGGAGGTTGAACTGAAGTTGGAAGCATCGAATATTCAGGGGACATTGTTTGACGGAAGGAAGGATTTGACAAAGTTCATGAAAGAAGGTGAGGATGGTAAACTCCATCCATCTGAGAAGAAGGAAGATCAGTACTCAGTATGTTCAGAGCCAGGGGGCAACTATCTGTTCCATTTTAGAGTTGATCCTAAGGAGAGAACAGGAACTGCTGCAGAACAAATAGCTGTTTTCCTATATGAATGGATTGTGGGCCTTGGCTTGGAGGAATCTTTACTTGCTTTAGGAGGTGCCTACACCAATGTATATACTGGATAGAAGGGAGGCACCATACACTTTCTTGAGAAGAAACTAGGAAGGAAACTTATATGGCTTATTTGTGCTATTGCCCCTGTGACATCTGATGACTGACCTAGACGGTCAGATCATTCCAGAAAACAAATTTTCGGGTCCAGTTGGAAAGCTCTTGAGTAAGGTTACCTTCCTCAAAGTCAAAGATGAAATACCAAAACCGGATGTTGATACAGACCTGACTGAACTGGATTCAGAAACTATAAAATCTCTTTCACATGACCAGATGTACCTCTATAAGTTTACAAGTGTAATCAAATCTGGAACCTTTATTATTTACCTGAAAGAGAGGGAGATTGGACAACACAGTCATGCAAGATGGCTTAACCTAGCTAACAGACTGTGCAGGGCCTGGTGGTCAGAACACAATTTCCCCCAAGATGTTGCACAGAATCTCAGACTTTTGGTTGAGTTCACTGTGGGAGTGTGTTCATCTCTTTGATTTGAGATTAAGGTAAAGCACAACTGGTCTGAAGGCCCTTATCACATCTTGAAGCAACTGCAACTTGTTTACATGCAGATGCAGGAAGTGCAAAATATTGTGAAACTTCATGTCCAGTCATCAGCTTGAAATGCTCACAGTGAAAACGTTCTTCAGACACTGTTGTGCAGTTCTCACCCTGGAGACTGAGAATCTGCAGTGGGTACAATTTTGAAACTTCTTCGTACCTCTGAATTTGGAGACACAAATGTGAGGTCTAGGAAGAATCCAGAGCTGAATACAACTGCAACCACACTTCTTGCTCTTATTGACTGGTCCAGTGATGTTCATGAGCCTCTACTCACCTGTTCCTTGTCAAGAGAGCAGCTTTCTAACCTGAGGGTTGACCTTCTAAAGGTTCCAGAGTCCTGTTGACGGCCAATCTATTGAACGATGTGTTCAAGAAGTCACCAAAGCATCTGCAATAGTCTATGGAGAAGACAGAAGAGATGGTTTCATCAGAGCTATCTTTGCTCACAGGAATGTCTTACCTGTCAATGATTCTAAGCAAGATCTGATTATGATGACTGAATTTTGTTACTTGATGCCATAATTGTAAGCAGGAAACAAAGGCCAGGAGCCCACGAATTTTTCCAAGAAAAAACAACAGCAAGATAACAGAGAGCTAAATTCAAGATCAATACATTTCAAGATGCCTGGACACACTGCGTTTGAAAGACTGGAGATCACAGCCAGTAGGAAATAGACAGAGGAAGACAGTTTCAGAGTTGACCTGTTGTATATATGAAGGAATGGGAGTAACGGTTAACTCTTGCATTAAAGAGTTGTACAGAAATGGGATGAGAGTTTGTTGCTAGATGGGTGTTATGCGCCCGTCGTAGTGGTGGTGGAATGCAAGCAGACAGATCAGAAGAGCAGTGACCATTGAAGTAGCGACAGAAAAGAGATAAAGATGCAACAGTGCAGTGAAGAGACAGAGGTTGAAGAGAGCCAGTAAGCTGTGGGAGTGTATTCACCTCTTTGATTTGAGATTAGGGTAAAGCACAACTGGTCTGAAGGCCTTTATCACATCTTGAAGCAACTTAAACTTATTTCCATGCAGACAGGAAGTACAAAATATTGTGATGCTCATGTGCAGGCATCAGCTTGAAATGCTCAGAGTGAAAACATTCTTCAGACACTGTTGTGCAGTTCTCACCCTGGAGACTGAGAATCTGCAGTGGGTACAATTTTGAAACTTCTTGGTACCTCTGAATTTGGAGACACAAATGTGAGGTCTAGGAAGAATCCAGAGCTGAATACAACTGCAACCACACTTCTTGATCTTATTGACTGGTCCAGTGATGTTCATGAGCCTCTACTCACCTGTTCCTTGTCAAGAGAGCAACTTTCTAACCTGAGGGTTGACCCCTCTAAAGGTTCCAGAGTCCTGATGACGGCCAATCTATTGAACGATGTGTTCAAGAAGTCACCAAAGCATCTGCAATAGTCTATGGAGAAGAAAGAAGAGATGGTTTCATCAGAGCTATCTTTGCTCACAGGAATGTCTTACCTGTCAATGATTCTAAGCAAGATTTGATTATGATGACTGAATTTTGTTACTTGATGCCATAATTGTAAGAGAAAGTTTGCTTCATGTGAGCTACAATTAAAAAAAAAATAGCATAAAAATTTCATTTTTCGGGTAAATTTCCATGTTTCAACTGTCTAGCAGGGGGTTTTGAGGGGCCAGAAATAATTTTATAGCCTTACAGGGGAAGGAAGACAGTTCAGGGAAGGATATTATTTTAACATCGCAAATTTTCAATTTTCGACAATTTTTGTCCAATATTTAAACTGAAATTACCCCTCGTAGACCAACGTCATTGCTCACAGGGAAGATTTTGATGAATTCTGTATTACATAATAAGTTAAGAAAGTGCTAAGAATATATTTATATATATATATATATATATATATATATATATATATATATATATATAGTAATGCAAGGAAGAAGGAGCCAAAGGCTAGAAGCCAGCAAATTGTTCCCCCAAGAAAAATAAAAACAATATAATAGAAAGCCTAATTCAAAATAAGTTCATTCTGAGATATCTGGACACTAAAAGACTGGAGATCATACAGCAAGAGAAAGAGAGATCCAGAGTTGGATAGAAAAGGAATAAGAGTTTGTTGCTAAAAGAATGCTGTGCACCCATCAAAGTTGTGGAAAGATGCAAGCAGACAGTTCAGAGTAATAGTGACCATTGAGGTGGTGAAAGAAAAGAGATAAAGATGCAACAGTGTGGGGGAGAGATAGTGGTTAGAGGTTAGGGGATTCATGAAAGATATATCTATTTTTTTTTTTTTTTTTTTTAATACAAGGAAGCAGGAAACAAAGGCCAGGAGCCCACGAATTTTTCCAAGAAAAAACAACAGCAAGATAACAGAGAGCTAAATTCAAGATCAATACATTTCAAGATGCCTGGACACACTGCGTTTGAAAGACTGGAGATCACAGCCAGTAGGAAATAGACAGAGGAAGACAGTTTCAGAGTTGACCTGTTGTATATATGAAGGAATGGGAGTAACGGTTAGCTCTTGCATTAAAGAGTTGTACAGAAATGGGATGAGGGTTTGTTGCTAGATGAGTGTTATGCGCCCGTCGTAGTGGTGGGGGGATGCAAGCAGACAGATCAGAAGAGCAGTGACCATTGAAGTAGCGACAGAAAAGAGATAAAGATGCAACAGTGCAGTGAAGAGACAGAGGTTGAAGAGAGCCAGTAAGCCGAGGAGAGTTAATGAAACGAAAAGCCTTTGACTCCACCCTATTGAGAAAGCTGTATGTGGGGAAACTCCCCACACATGAGAACTGTACTCTGCACAGGGACAAATAAATCCTGTGTGTAAAGTCAACAACTCGGCAGGGGTAAAGAAGGCACAGAGTCGGCTTAGCACACCTAATCTCTTGGAAGCAGATTTTACAAGAGTTGTAATATGTTCATTCCAAGATAAATCCCGAGAGAATGAACTCCCAAGTATATTTAAAGATGATGCAGGATTAAGCTGGATATTATTAAAAATTAAAGGGTATTCTTGTGGAAGATTCTGTTGGGCTGATAGGTGTAAGAACTGAGTTTTTGATGCATTAAAAACAGCAAATCAGAGATATGTGCCAAGTCAGACATTAGGGGTGCCATAGCCTCATCCCTTGTTTGTTAAAGTTACTGCTAAGATGGAAGCTGTGGGAAATGGATGGAAAGGAGAAGGGTGGAGTCATCAGCGTACGAGTGGATAGGGTTATATGTACAGCTTAGAAGGTCATTGATGAATAAAAGGAAGAGAGTTGGTGATAGGACAGAGCCCTGAAGAACTGCACCATTGATAGCCGTAGCAGAAAAACGGTGGCCGTCTACAACAGCAGCTACAGAATAACCAAATAGGAAGCTAGAGATGAAGGCACAGACAGAAGCATAGAAGCCGTAAGAGGGCGGTTTGGAAAGTAAGGATTCATGCCAGACTCGATCGAAAGCCTTTGAGATGTCAAGTGCAGTGACAAAGATTTCGTCAAAGTCCCGAAAGGAGCATGACCAGGAGTCTGAAAGGTGCAGTAGATGAGAAGATCGCCAGTGGAGCATCCCTGACGGAACCCATACTGGCGATCAGAAAGAAGGTTGTGATAGGAGAGATGTTTTAAAATTTTTCTGTTAAGAATAGACTCGAAAACTTTTGAAATACAGGATGTTAAAGGAATCGGACGATAGAGGGTTGGGTATGGTCACCCTTCATTGGGACTGGCTGAATAAGAGCAAACTTCCAGCAAGAAGGAAAGGTACAAGTTGTCAGACAAAGATGAAAAAGTTTACCTAGGCAAGGTGTAAGCACAGTAGCAAAACTCTTGAGGACAACAGGAGGGACTCCTTCTGGCACATATGCCTTGTTAGTATTGAGGCTAGTGATGCCAGAAAGTACATCAGTATAAGAAATCTTAATGTCAGCAGTGAAGAAGTCAGAGGGGGGGAAGTGATGGAGGAACAGTACCGGAATAGTATAAGGTGGAGTTGAAGGAGAAGGTCTGAGTGAATAGTTGTGCTTTATCAGTAGAAGAAATAGCTATAGAATCATCAGAGTGAAGAGGAGGAGGGAAGAATTATGAGGCAAAGTTGTTAAAAAGATTTTTGGCAAGGTGCCAGAAGGAGCAGGAAGAATTCGAGTTGGAAAGTTCAGAGCATTTAGTACGAATTATATTTTTTTGGGCAGAAAGAAGAACAGACTTAGTACGATTCCGGGCAGAAACATAAATGAGATGAGATTCAAGAGTGGGTTGGCTCCGGTACCTTTTGTACGCCTTCTCTTTGTTGTGGACAGCATTAGAACAAGTGTGATTATACCAAGACACTTTTTTCATTTGTCAGAGCATATGAGAAAGAAATTTATGCTCCCATGCCTGAAAGAATAACCTCTGTAATGTGCAAGGCACACTCAGATGGCTCCCGGCCATGTAAGCAATCATCATCTCAAAGAAAATCAAAGAAGCACTGCCCGAGGGCCTCCCAATCAGCAGCTCCAAAATGCCTCAACGGACGCATGTTGGGAGGGTCCACAAGTCTTACTGGAGCGACAGGACAGGTTAAACTGATAAGGTTGTGATCAGAGGAGCCCAATGAAGGTATATGATTAACAGCATAAGTGGAAGGAATGGATGTAAGGAAGAGGTCAGGTATGTTGGAACTCTCCAAGGCAGTCAGGGATACAGGTAGGGTGCTGTACAAGGTACTATAGGTCATTAAGGACAGAAAGGATGTAGGCTTGTTCACCAGGTGGATCAGTGAATGGAGAACAGAGCCAAAGGTGGTGGTGAACATTGAAATCTCCTAGAATGGAGATTTCAGAGAAAGGAGAAATGGATAGGATGTGTTCCATCTTAGAAGTAAGATAGTCAAAGAATTTTTCAATATTAGAATTAGGGGATAAGTAAACAGCACAAGTACATTTAGTCAGAGAATAACAGGAAAGCCGAAGCCAGTGAGTAGAGAATTCAGAAGATTCAAGTTCAGGAACACGAGAGTAAGACATGTCATTGCATACACACAACAGCTACCTTTGGCTTTGAAACGAGTATAGCGAAAGTAGGAGGATAGAGAGAAGAGTTTGCTATTAGTCGTCTCAGAGAGCTAAGTCTCAGTTAGGAAGAGGAGGTGAGGTCTAGAGGAGGAGAGATGGTGCTCAACAGAGAAAGTGAGAGGAAAGGCCAATATTGCTGCAGAAATGGAGAAGAAATGAGTCAGATACCGGTTCCAGGCATCTCGCTGGGTTGTCACCGGTAAAGGGGCGGAGGGTGGGGGCATTTATGGTCCCCTCCCTGGGGACTCCGAGGCTTGGTAATTAGATGCAGATGTTTTTGTTAAATTTGGAATAGGAAATGTTGTGTGTAATATGCATGTAGTTTGGTGTTGACAGTAAGAGCAACTTGTACTGGACAGCATGCTGGCCTACTCTCTGTGTTATTGAAACACTGAAAAAGTTCAGCAGAGGGGGAAGGTAGGGGGCTAGCCCCGAGGGCCGATGAAACGGGAGCTCCAACTCTCCCTGTCATCAGCTTTCCATCCAGCTTGGGAGTACAGCCCTGCTCGACTGGTGCGACAGTCTACTCCCTGAAGTACTCGTACTCGAGTTAGACAACTTTCTTTTTTAGCTAAAGGATCACAAAACACACACTCTCTCTCTCTCTCTCTCTCTCTCTCTCTCTCTCTCTCTCTCTCTCTCTTTAAATACTGAACTGCATCAAAGTACTGACTATAATTTTCCCATCACAGACAACTGGGTGATGGCAGAGTATGCAAGTGAGGCAATGGAGGCAACGCTCAGGGAAACAGAACTGGACAAGTGTTTCCCTCTCTTCCTGTCAGATGGCGTCACATCAGTGCCCAGTCTTGACAACAGAGATAAGGTACAGTATCTCAAATTTACTGCATCAAGCTCATCAATTCTCTCTCTCTCTCTCTCTCTCTCTCTCTCTCTCTCTCTCTCTCTCTCTCTCTCATAAAAAGAGTATGTAGACTGAAGGAAAACGGAGACACAGTTATCCAAAAAGTTTATACTCAGATCTTCATGTTTTCAGTCCTTGTGATTGAACTTCATATTAGGAAATAATTCTATGCAATTCTTACAACCCTACTGATGTTTGTATGCTCCAGTGTACAGTGTGACTTTTTACTGTGGTCCAGCAATCGTGGATTGTAACAGATTTATGTTGTGTTACAGTACATGGGTGATGCTGGAGCGTGGTTGGGTGTGGGTGTGTTTGGTGTGGGTGTGGGCGGCCATGACGATAACATGACGCAGGCACAGCTCTCCTGGGTGGTCGGCCAGGCTCGCTGGGTAGGTCACTGTCACATTACTGCTGAAGAGGGTAGGTCACTGTCACATTACTGCTGAGGCGGGTAGGTCACTGTCACATTACTGCTGAGGCGGGTAGGTCACTGTTACTGTACATTACTGCTGAGGCGGGTAGGTCAATGTTACATTACTGCAGAGGCGGGTAGGTCACTGTTACATTACTGCTGAGGCAGGTAGGTCACTGTTACATTACTGCTGAGGCAGGTAGGTCACTGTTACATTACTGCTGAGGCAGGTAGGTTACTGCTGAGGCAGGTCCATTACTCAGATAAGTTTTACCCTTGGTGACGGCATCAGCTGCTGCAGGTGTCATGGTGCGTGACGGTGGTGGTGGTGAGTGACGACCCAGCCTTCCTCGCCGCCTTTGCCCACTGGTCCCTCAAGAGCCGCCTCTTGGTGTGGTCCACCAGGCTCCTGGTGCTCACTCGCCTGCCCAGGGACGACCTCGGGGCTTTGCTTGCCTCTCACTGGACATTCTCTATGATGAACACCATGGCCATTAATATCGATATGTCTGCACGAACACCCGTGTAAGTTTACACTTTACATCCGTGAAAGTTTGTACCGAAAGATACACAACTTAACACAATATGATAATTGCTATGTTAAGAAGGCAAACATATATAATCGAACCAGAGCAATAAATGTAAAAGATCATGCTGTTTGTAGTCACCATTAAGGGTAATTAATTTATGCACATTAACATGCATGGAACTTATAACAAGCATATTGAACAACAGCAACTTCAGATAAGTATTTCTGTTGACATATTTTTATGTGTGTACAGTATATGGAAATTGGGAGCACAGAGAGTTCGGGAAGAAAACAGCACGTATGGTCTTTTCTAAACTTGCTACACCCACAGTTTGATTGAAAAGGAGTGTAGGGTAAGGGAGAGACTGGGAGATGCCAATAGGAACAGCACACCTGGGCCTTAGTGAAATCTCAAGATGAAGGTAAGAAGAGGACTGTTAGTGTTTGAGTGAGATCAGTGATGAGGGAAAGCAACATCAGTAATTAATGAGAAGTGAGCCACGAAGTTGCCCAGTCATCTCATTTTACTGTTTGTGAAAAAGGGACAACCATCCGAGATATTTCCCATCCCTCCTGAAGGAACTCGGAGAATAGGTTGTTTGAATAAGTAGTGTAGATATGAGCAACGTGAATGTAGTTTTAACATTAATCTAATTGCCGTTGAGGAGAGCATGGGGTATTTTTAATGTGTATAAGCATTATTCATTGGAAAAATATTAAAATTTTGTTTATCTACACATCTACTGAATCACCACATATACTACACTGAAGGAACAATAATATTCCTTGATATGATACTTACTGTGGAAATATTTCCCCCAGAGCGGTTGCGCTCTCTACATTTTGTATGAGTTATCCCTGGTTAAAAGCAGAGGAAAACTTGAGACCGTTGTTAATTGTTCGAGCTGTTTTTATAACCCAGAAATTACGTTCTCTTTAATAATTCTTGTTATTGATAAATTAAATGCTACTGCGTTTAACCCTCGTGGACAGCTATACATTGTAAATACATGTAATTATATGGAATTTCCACTGACCTAAACTGCGTCTGCGCGTTAGATGACGTGGCGAGGATGAAAAGAATCTTCATGTAAAGCAGATGTGGAATTAAGATATTTACACAGTTTAAGGGAATATTTGGTTTACCTTTAGTTTAATTAAAACTAAGATTAATTTGTTAGATTCGCACTGTACATATTATGATGTAATCTAACTGTATTTAGTACTGTAATTAATTAATAGTTGGCAATCCACAATTCTATGAGGAGCTGGGGCCTGCCATGTTCACGCACTCTGCTCCCAGACCTTGTGGAGTTAGCACTCTGTTCCTAGACATAGTTAAGCTAGCACGTTGTATATAAGCACCTACAGGAAGCTTGTTTGCTCAAGCAATTACACAAAGCAGCCTATCGTCATTGGTTATCCGACACTTCCTCTTCACTTGCTAAGTAACCTTTACGAATTGGCCAATTCAAGGGGGGATTAGCTAAGAAATAGAAGAGAAATAATTGCTGTAAGTGAGTTAAGGTAGTTACGATTCACCTAACCCTATGAGACTTATTTGAATTACTTAAGGACAACTATAGGGACGAGTAACGACCTACGAGTTATTAGGAGCCACAAGAATTATTTCATAGTTTGGTGCCCAGAGAGAGGGCCCCGATTTGTTACCAGAACCTCTAAATATTTTTCACACTTACCGACATTCTGCTTTGCAGATTTCGTGGTCCTCTTTTGTGCTAACCATACAAACCCAATCGATATTACAACGCTACGAAAATCATAGAAGATAACTTCGAGGTGTAACTTGCAAATCAAATCGCTAAGGATGAGGTTTTATGAGATCACTTGATTCATTTGAAATATGCTGGTGTGGCATGTTTAGGTAAAGTGTTATGCGAATGATTATCACCCTTATTAACACTAGTTTGGCCTAAAATTGCCACCTCTCCATCCTGAATGCTGTGCTGTAACAAAAGATTAACACTATAATATGGTGCTAGTAACCAAGAAGTGCTATGAAAAGTACGTTAAGCCGTGACATAGTCCCTTCCGCCACTCAGCTGCCTGACATAAACCGCCAAAGGACGAAAATCGGGGCAAAGTTAAACTCGGTATAGTTACTTGTCTAAGTACCCCTCATATTTCCGTGAAGGAATAGTGTCGTTATGTTCATTATTTAACATTTATTGTGCATAACAAAATGTGGAATTTATCGTTGTGTTGCCTTATTTGATATTTATTGTGCATTAGAGACGTGGAATATATCGCTATGTTCTTTTATTTAACATTTATTGTGTATTACTTTATGTGGAATATATCGTTAAGTTCCTTTATTTAACATTTATTGTGTATTACAGATGTGAAATATTTGCACACCTGCCGTACACCCCCACCGGTGCTCGGGTAGTGCAGGTGGCCTCATGGACCCCCAAGCGAGGCTTCATCCACCTCATGTCTCGAAGCATGTTTCCTGATAAATTCTGCAAGTTTGTAATGTACCCATTCTGTCCATCTCTCTGCCCCTAGATGTTTTAATCCTAAAGCATTGGCCGCAAACAAATCGCCTACATATCACCTTATCCATTGCCATCAGGCTGCCCTCTCTCAAATTCATGCACACCTCATCAGTGCACCTCTTCTCCAATCCGTCCAGTGTTTCTTACTAACTTGATGTCACCAATTCCTCTTCACCTTCCCCCAAATTTGCCGTCTCTTATTGACTGCTGATATCTAACAGTGGAAGGACACCAGAATGTAGCACTAGTTACACTGATGTGCCACAGACAAGAATATGCAGTACAGCAGTAATACTGTCATATTCTGCAAAATGAGCCAAGGAGAAAAAGCTGTAAAAAGGAGGAAAATCTCCACCAAGGTATGGATGTACCGCATCACCCTGTCCGTTCGAACAGACCCGTCGACCTCAGGTATGCAACTGCTCCTATGGAGTAGTCCCAAAGATTCCCTATACCATTGATGTGTCTGCAAATGGCATGTGCTGTGCAGTGCTCCATTATGTGTGTTATGTTCCGTGGGCATATTCTACAAGCGAGACACGTGCAAGCCTATGTGAAGGGCTGGCTCATGTCTTGACCTAAGCCTAGCTAGATGAACTCGATCATCTCTATTTTAGAAAAGCAATGATGGGTCGATGTCAGAAGGAAGGGACTGTAATACAGCTTTGTGATCGAGGAGATGTATTACCCCTATTACCCCATGCATGAAGTAAGAATGTAGGTGTTTCTTTGTTCCTAGTGCCGGAATGTCAGAGAAGACACTGTTGTTCTGTAAAGGATTTCATAATGTTTGTATGGTGATTATGTTATGAGCCTAAGTGTGTTATGTTCTGTCATGTGATGACAAGGGTGTTGTGTATTGGCACAGACAGTTGCATAGAACTGTGGGCCTCTCAAATCAAGGTAGTCCCTGATAGGGAGGACTTTAGTTTGACAGTAAATGATCTGTGAGAGTGGTTTTGATGCAGCCAGTGGTGATACATATGGCATTGCTATGTATGGTTTATATGGTGTTGTAATGATTGTAATGTTAAGAAATGAGATTTGCCAGTTAGGTAGTCGAGGAGCTTCTCGACATTTCCCGATGTTTACCGTAGGTTCTGGTACGACTCAGAGTTGTCAGTGTGCCTGATGTTTGTGAGTGTAGTTGTTTTGTAAGTTATACATTAATTTTTGTGCTCTTTTTCTTAATAATGTTTCGTATGTGATTAATTGTTGTCATTTAAGTTTGAATATTTAATAATTTACTAGTATTATGTAATGTAAGAAAACTCTGACATGTTTTGGTTGTCTCATAGCTGGTAACTGTACTCTCTCTCTCTCTCTCTCTGGAATATACCAGAACTGTAGAAAAATGTAGAAGTTTCTAGAGACATTCAAGCTCATATAAGGATGAGGAAGAGACTAGAGGAAGTTCAGTCAGCTTTCAGTTCAGTCTGAGTGTCAGTGAAGTCTGCATATTCTTGGTACTTGTGAAAAATAGTGAAGTGTTGTTGTCAAGCATTAAGTGTGATTGCAGTCAGTAAAGTTTGTATAGTTCCAGTGTTTGTAAAAACAGTGAAGTGAAGTTGGAAAGCATTGTCATTACTTGGAAAATAAAAACAGTGAACTTAAGTAGTCAGTGTTTATTTACAATGCCTCAGCTGATCTTGTATACTGTACACCTAAAGGCTGACCATAGGAAGAACAACTCACTGGGCAATGTCCTTCCAGTACTGATCTACTGCTGTTGGAGTCTATGGCTGTGTGGGACAGGACATAACACTGGTGTCAGGAGTGTGGATTATTTAGGGCTGTAGTCAGGCTAACCTTTGACATGGAAGCAGAATGTGTGCAGCCAAGGTCTCAAGCCGAGCAGGAAGAGGAAATGTCCCTGGCGACAATTGTGAAGCTATTACAGGCACAGAAGAAAGAACTCAAGTGTGCTTTTGGCAAGCTCTCCAGTATTGCCGCACCCAGACCAGAATCGGCCATTTATATTGGACTGTGATACTAGTGACCATGGTATTGGTGGGGTACTGTCACAGAAGGATGACATGAAGTATGTGGTGGCATATTGCAACAAGAAGCTCAGCCCACCGGAGTGGAACTACTGTGTGACCCATAAGGAGTTCTTGGCAGTGATGAAGAGCCTTGATTTCATCCATCCCTACTTCTGTGGGTCCTACTTCATCATCAGGATGGACAACGCGGCACATAAGTGGCTGAAAACACTTGAGAATCTGGAAGGACAACTGGCATGCTGGCTTGGGAAGCTAGACCAGCACAATTATGAGGTGCAGCACCGTACTGGGCAGGTATATGCAGTGCTGACAGCCAGAGTCATCGGCCTTGTGATCCACAGTGCAAAAAGATCATAGTAAGAAATGCAGCCATACTGCAGTGACAAGGCCAACGTCAGATGAAGAAGACCTGAAGAGGATGCAGATGGAGGATGCAGATTTACAACCAGTGCTAAAGTGCCTGCAGCGGAGTACAGCGCGACCATCTTGGGAAGAAGTTTCCAGGTTAAGCCATGTGACCAAGCGCTACTAGAGTCAGTGGGACCTTCTTCGCTTGAACAACGGACTAATGGAGCGTCAGTGGGAGACACTCGATGGCCTCAGCAAGTATTGGCAAAACTGGTGGTTCCAAACAAGATGAGGTCTGAGATCTTGGCTGAGTCCAATAACCAGATCACTAGTGGGCACCTGGGAGTGAAGAAACCTCTAAGCAGGCTGCGACAGAGGTTCTACTGGATTGGCATGCACCAGGATATTGAAGAGTGGTGTCAGGTCTGTGATGTGTGTTGTGCCAAGAAGGGACCCAAGAAACGTGGTTGTGCCCTCTGTAGCTGTATCAAGTGGGTGCACTGATGGAAAGAGTCGCGGTGGACATTGCTGGACCTCTGCCACTCACTGAAAGAAGGAACCAGTATATGTGTTGCCATGGACTACTTCACAAAGTGGCCAGAAGCCTATGCCAAACCCAATCAAGAGGCTGCGACTGTTGCTCAGGTGTTGGTTAACTGGTTTTTGTCGTTTTGGGATGTTACAAGAGCAACATTCAGACCAGGGTAGAAACTTCAAATTTGCTGTGTTCTGTGAGTGCTGCAAGTTACTGGGGATCAAGAAGTTCAGGACGACCCCACTAAGGCCACAGTCAGATAGAACTGTGGAGAAATTCAACTGGACCCTAGGACAAGAACTGGCCAAGTACTGCATAGATGGACAAACAGAATGGGACCAGAAATTACCTGCATTGCTGATGGCATATCAGTCTGCATCCCATGAGTCTACTGGCTACACTTCTGCAAAACTGATGTTGGGCCATGAGTTACACTTACCTGTTGACTTATTAATGGGAAGACCACATGACGAAAAGCTGCCTACAGACACCACTGGCTCTGAGGAGCACCTTCATGAAAGCCTGGCTGAGGTACATCATCAAGTGAAAGAGGACCTCAAGTTTTGGGAGGTGTGATGAAGTGCAAGTATGATGCCAAGGCAAGTAAGGTGAGCTTGAAAGATTTTTTTTTATGCAAGGAAGAAGGAACCAAATGCCGTGAGCCCGCAATTACTGTTCCTTCCAAGAGAAAAACAAAATACAAGAGAGAGCCAAATTCAAGATATGATCATTTCGTGATGCCTGGACACACTGCGTTTGAAAGACTGGAGATCATAGGAAGCAGGAAGTACAGACAGAGGGAGACAGTTCCAGAGATGACCTGTTGCATAAATGAAAGACTGGGAGTAACGGTTAACTCTTGCATTAGAGAGTTGGACAGAAAAGGGATGAGACTTTGCTGCTAGATGGGTGATACACGCCCGTCGTAGAGGTGGAGGAATGCATGCAGACAGTTCAGAGGAGCAGTGACCATTGAAGTAGTGATAGAAAAGAGATAAAGATGCAACAGTGCGACAAAGAGACAGAGGTTGAAGGGAGTCAGTAAGAGGAGGTGAGTTAATGAGATGAAAAGCCTTTGACTCCACCCTATTGAGAAGAGCTGTATGTGGGGAGCCTCCCCACACATGAAGAGTTGTACTTCACACTGTGGATCACAAGGCCGATGACTCTCGCTGTCAGCACTGCATGTACCTGCCCAGTACGGTGCTGCACCTCATAATTGTGCTGGGACAGGCCTTACACTGTGTTGAACCGCCTATCAGATGTAACGTACCGGATTCGAGGAGGCAGAAAGTCTCACTCAAAAGTGGTACATGTGAATCGTCTGTGGCAGTACCATGGGCCACGACAGTACAGCTGGGACATCTCCGGGGAATTGTGCTCTCCCACAGCCAAGGATGTCAAGGAGGACCATGGAGCTGAACTGCAAGAAGATTGTGACAGTTTCCCGAGGGAAGAAGTGAATCAGGAAGAGGACCAAGACCTTCCTGGAGAAGGGGAATGTGTGGAGGAGCAAGGGCGTCTTCAGAAGCGCATAGAAGACCTGATAAGTTGAAGGAATATTTTGTGTATAGTTAGATGTTCATTAGGATTAAGGTTTATGTCTGTATATACTGTGTACAGTAGTTTTGTCGGGATAACAAAGGACTAGGGAGGGGGTAGTGTTAAGAAGCGAGATTTGCCAGTTATGTAGTTGAGGAGCTTCTCAACGTTTGCTGATGTTTACCGTAGGTTCCGGTATGAGTCAGAGTTGCCAGTGTGCCTGCTGTTTGTGAGCGTAGTTGTTTCGTAAGTTATACATTATTTTTGTGTGCTCTTTTTCTGTATAATGTTTATCTGTGTGATTGCTTGTTGTCATTTATGTTTGTATGGTAAATAATTTATAGTATTGTGTAACATAAGAAAACTCTGGCATGTTTTCATTGTTTCCTGAGTTGGTAACTATTTACTCTCTGTCTTCTCTCTCTCTCTCTCTCTCTCTCTCTCTCTCTCTCTCTCTCTCTCTCTCTCTCTCTCTCTGTAACACAACCATGAACTGTGGAAAAATTAGAAGTTTCTAGAGTAATGCAAGCTTTTTAAGGGTGGGGAAGAGACTAGAGGAGAAGGTCAGCTCAAGTTTTCAGTTCAGTTTGAGTGTCAGTGCAGTGTCAGTGAAGTTTGCATATTTTCAGTACTTGTGAAAAATAGTGAAGTGCTGTTGTCAAGCATTAAGTGTGATTCCAGTTAGTAAAGTTTGTATAGCTCCAGTAAGCTTGTGAAAACAGTGAAGTGAAGTTGGAAAGACACTAAGTGTAATTACTTGGAAAATAACGACAGTGAACTTAAGAAGCCAGTGGTTTATTTACAATGCCTCAGCTGATCTTGTGTACTGTACACCTTGCCTTGATGCCTTGTGGCTCTTAATGATTAAGGTGCTGGTTGTTGATCACTATCAAGCCCTGATTTTTTTTTTTTCCTCACTGACAATGTTATGTGTCTGTTCTGGCGTGAAGGGGGGTGATATTGTGACCGGAGTGGAAAGGACTGTCTGTGTTTAGGGGGTTATGTTTTTGATTCAGCGAGTGTTGGTGTTAATTGGCGTATGCGTTTGCGTAGTGGTTTAAGAGTATGTTTGATTGTTCTTTGAAGGAAGGGGATGTGCTGGGTGTTGGAGGGTGATGGGCAGCATGGGTCTTGGAAGTGCAAGTTTGTAATTTAGTGATACCGAAAGTGTTTCGTCGAGCTGAGAGGTGTCTGTGGAGAGTCATGCTTCAAGACTTACGACAACCTTTCATATTTCCGTTTTCTTTGTACTATTTTGTTACTGATTTCATTGTTTAGTTCTTGGAGCATTTGTGATGATGCAGTGTGTGGGAAAGATTGAGTTGTATCTAAGTATGTTGTGCTGTCCTATGAGGCGGGCAATCTCCAGGTGTAAAGTTTGGGATGCGACGTCTTCTGTTGCCTCTGTGGAATGTGGTATTTGTCTGCGTTGAGTATGATATTATTGAATTTTGTAATGTTCCCGTTGATGTTGGTGATCGGTGTTTGTCTGGTGTGCTAGAAAGTGTTGCTCTATTTCTTCAGTGAATTTCAGCCCATTCTGATTTATTGTGATTGTGTGTGAGATCGTGATCATATCTGGTTTGGACTGTGTTGCTAGGGTGTAAATCTGACGGGGAGATGATCTGTAGCATCGTTTGGGTTCCTGTTCATGCCAGGCTGTTGTTGAGTACAAGTACTGGTGAACAGAATGTGATGTCTGGGGGAGGAGTGGTTGCAGTCTGTCTGGTGGGGGATACGGGTGTATCATGAGGAATCATAAAAGAATGTACATGTTTATTAGCATGAAGTAAGGCAAACTAAAATAGAACACTTTTCCAACCGAAATATAGATTTTCTTTTTTTTCCCGCAAAATCAGTCGGAGAATGAATGGCTTCTCCTTTAATTTAGAAATGACTTCTGTTTTGTGTGTATCTAACTGACGTAGATAAAAAAGAAAATCACAGTAATCTGTATCTCTACCTACTGACAGATTCACAATCTGGAGTGTGGTCCAGTGAAAATGATAAAAGAGGTGACATTTTGTCTTCCACACGACCCACCGACATGTCCCCCAAACATCCATGCTACTACCACCACACTAGACCTGAATACGAAACCAGTTTGAACCTATGTAGGCATTGAGTGTTAGTACCAGTATCACTAACATGTGAAGATACCTGGCTAGCGTGAGGAGAAGCTCCTGTATCTTCAAAAACGGACTGTCAACTCTATGCCCAGAGTCGGACGCAGAAAATGTCGTCATGGAATACAAAAGTGTTAGAAAGGACGTTGTGCCATGGGAAGATGGTCGTTACTTGAAGTATGGACAGAAAAGGCCTGGCAATTCTTTTGACGAGGCCATTCCTCACAGTAGGAGGAAAAGTCTGGCAATAGATTAACAAATCGGATAGATAGGCAGGCTGAGAGATTCTGGAAGGACACGACAAACTTACAACCAGAAGTTTTCTCTTAGAGCAAATTATCGTTCCTTTTCACTCGTGGCAAAGTTTTCCTAGACACGTGACACCCAACATTTTTGTTTTTAAACACATGTAAATTCTCCTTCTATTTCAGTATGATGATGTCCTCTCAGAGTTATTTTTCTTGCTTCCCAGACGATTTTACTCCAACAGCGGATTGTGCAAAGATAGTGGACTAGAGGAGGGTCATGAGCACTGCATAAACAGCACACCACCGACTCCGATGCCCTACAAAAAGTTACCTATAGTTTCTTAAAGGGAAATATGCAGAAGTGTTGCATGTTCACAGACAAAACTAAAACTGATTTGTGTCACAACAGCTACATTTGTCGGTTCGGGGAACGGAGAAATGAAAACCATGTCTTCTAATCACGACTAAGCGAGAAAATATCCAGTTTTTAAAAGAGTTGAATTTTGTTTGAGTATCCTTAATTAACTCCCTTTAAGCATGATCTAAGAATCCAGCTTAGACATGAGGGGATATGGAACAGGGATGGATGGATTGGGAATTTCCGTATACACCAAAGTGAAAACCAAAACAAATCCTCCAGGGCGGGTCGTGGTATGCTTGCCGTAATGGTGGTGTGATTTTACCAACTGTCCATAACATGGATAATCTCAAGCAACGCTGGAGTAAAATCGCTATTTTTTTCGAAAACTGGAATACAAAAATTGTCGATGTTTATCCAGCACTGACGCCATGGATCATAATAACGTTGGTTGAGGAAGCTTCCCTAATATCTTTGTTAAGCAAGTTGTTTTGTATATTACACCTTACTGTCCACTTCTGTGTTACATAAATCCTTAAAACATCACCATATACTATGCATAAATAAAGTACAAAAGAATATTAGACCACCGATATCCAAAAATTCATGGCTAAATAAAGAGGTGCTGGTAAGCCTCCGTAATTGACATGAATAGGAGACAATGCTTTAAAAAGAAATCATGTGGGACTGAAAACATTTTTATTGTTTCAGTTTTCATGGTATGAGGCTCAACGCTACGAGCTCTTCCCTATGAACCCTTTTGGATCACGTCAGGGGAGGGCGACAACACCACACTATCCGGCATGGACTACAACCAGCTGGTGTATCTGGCCAGGGCACTCAATTTCACATTTTATATTTTACCATCAAACAACTGGGACGAGGTGAAGTATCCAAGGAACATTTATAAAGTGATGTATGGGGGAAAAAAAAAAAATACTGCTTCCATTTGGCGATAGTGCACGTCTATTTTGCTTATCCTTAATAGAAATTGTATAATTTTTCAAAACTCAGAAATAGCTGTGGATAAAGAGTTTTAACAATATGCTCCTTATCCACGAAAAGTAAATTTCAAGTTATATGTTTTCTGTGTTACAATCAGACAACTTTATCCAGGCTCTCTCATTCATATAATACCATCAAGTATTTGAAACAAGGTTCGTATTCAGTTCAGTTAAGGAGGTTCCTGCAAGCACCTTTTCCTTAGCAATCTATTTTACTTACTACATCTTGCCTTCCTCTCATACATACTCATTACATGACTTTTCATTTCCAAGACAGACCATATCAATAACAACTGTGATTATTAAGGAGCTAGTTATGGAGAAATATGCGACTGAGGAAGAGGTGTTAGGGAGTTTCTCTGTCCCTCTTAATACAAAATTATTAGCTCAGGAGTACATATGGAGGAACTATTTTGCTTTACATAATTAATATATTTAAAAACTTAACATCAAAGCCAAATTCAACCCACCCCCTAAACCGAAGCGGGTTAAATATTGTTATGTCTCTGTTCCCCACACTGCCACAGGGTCCAACAGCAGTAGTTCAGTGCAGGAAGGAGTTGTTCTTCCTATGGTCAGCCTTTAGGTGTACAATACACAAGATCAGCTGGGGCGAAAATAAACACTGGCTTCTTAAAGTTCACTGTCTTTATTTTCCAGATAATTCCACTTAATAACTTTCCAACTTCACTTCACTGTTCCTCACAAGCACTGGAGCTATACAAACTTTACTAACTGCTATTACACTTAACACCTGACAACATTTCACTGTTATTACAAGTTCTGATGATATACTGTACAAACTACAATAAACTCTTCACTGTTTTCACAAGTAACGAAAATAATCTTCACTAACTGTAATTGGAACTTAATGCTTGCCAGCAACACTTTTTACAAACTCACTACCAGCACTGCACTACACTCAAACTGAACTGAAACCCCGACTGGACTGTTCTAGTCTCTTATCCATTCTTATATAACCTTGCATTGTTCGAGAATCATCTACTCCACAATTCTGAAATGTGCTGGTCTTGCACTCAGCCCCTAGCAACAACAGTTGCCAAGTTGAGACATCAAAACATGCCCGAGTTTTCTTACATTACATAACACACTGTAAATTATTTAGCATACTGACTTAAACTGTTATGTAATTAACAACCAATCACACAAACATTTAAAAAAACACACACAACGCACAAAAAATTAAATGTGATAACTTACGAAATAACAACGCTCACAAACAGTAGGCAAACTGGCAACTCTGAATCGTACTACCATAAACGTCAAGATGCTATGAGACTACCTAACTACCTGATCTCACTTCTTTAACACTTCACCCCCTCCCTTAGTCACTTTGTCGTCCCAACAAAACTACACAATATATCCTATACAAGCATACACCTTAATCCTAATGAAACATCTAACTATACACAAAATAATCCCTCAACTGACCAGGTCTTCTTCTATGCTGCTTCTGAACTGATGTCATTGCTCCTCTACACAGTCCACTTTCCTCCAGGAAGGTCTTGGTCCCTCTTCTTGATTCCTACTTCTTCTCTTAAGTAACTGCCACTCATCCTTTTCCACTTCAGCTCCATGGTCCTCCTCAACATCCTCGAAAGCTGCGGGAGAGCACAATTCCTCGGAGACGTCCCAGCTGTACTTGTCCTGGCCCATTGGTACTGCTGCACAGACAGTTCACATGTACCACATTTGGGGCGAGGCTTCACTGCCTCCCTGAATCCGATATATTACATTTGATAGGCGGTCCAACACAGTGTAAGGGCCATTCCATGGGCTCTGCCCCAGCTTCGGTGACTGTCCCTTCTTTTGCTGAGGATTGTACAACCAAAACTTGGTCACCATCCTTGAAGCTCACCTCACTTGCACTTGGCATCATACTTGTACTTCATCACTTCTGGAAAATTTCAGGGCTCCTCGCACTTGATGATGTACCTCAGCCAGCTTTTCCTGAAGGTGTTTTGCATAGCAGGTGGTGTCTGCAGGCAGCTCTTCACCAGGTGGTCTTCCCATTAACAAGTCAACAGGTAAAGCGTAACTCATGGCCCAACATCAAAAGGATATGTAGCTGGTAGATGCATGGGATGCAGACTGATATGCCATCAGCAATGCAGGTAATTTTCTGGTCCCATTCTCGTTTGTCCATCTAATGAAGTACTTGGCCAGTTCTTGTCCTATAGGGTCCAATTGAATTTCTCCACCATCCCATCTGACTGTGGCCTTGCGGGGGTCGTCCTGGTCTTCTTGATCCTCAATAACTTGCAGCATTCACGGAACACAGCAGACTTGAAGTTTCTACCCTGGTCTGAATGTAGCTTTTGTGGCATCCCCAAAACGACAGAAAAACTGGTCCACCAAACACCTGGTGTAACAGCTGCAGCCCTCTTGATCGGGGATGGCATAGGTTTCTGGTCACTTTGTGAAGTAGTCCATGGCGACACATATATACTGGTTCCTCTTTCAGTGAGTGGCAAAGGTCCAGCATTGTCCACCGTGACTCTTTCCATCGGTGCACCCACTTAGTACAGCTGGAGAGGGACACAACCACGTTTCTTGGGTCCCTTATTGACACAAAGCACACATCACAGGCCCCAACCACCACTCTTCAAACATCCTGACGCATGCCAATCCAGTACAACCCTCTCTTGTAGCCGGCTTAGAGCTTTCTTCACTCCCCCAGGTTCCCACTAGTGATCTGGTTATGGGACTCATCCAAAGATCTCGGAACCTCATCTTCTTAGGAACCACCAGTTGCCAATTCTTTCTGAGACCATCGGGTGTCTCCCACTGACGCTCCGGTAGTCCATTGTTAATAAAAAAAGGTCCCACTGACTCCAGCAGCTCTTGGTCGCAGGGCTTAACCTGGAAACTTCTTCCCAAGATGGTCACATTGTACTCTGCTGCAGCCACTTTAGCACTGGTTGTAAATCTGCATCCTCCATCTGCATCCTCTTCAGGTCTTCATCTGATGCTGGACCTATTACAACCATGTGGCAGCATTGCTTGTCAAGATTCGCATTCCTACTGCACTCCTTGCCTGTCTGGTTTTCTGTCTTATTGCACACTATTCATAAATGTCCTCCTGCATTTCCTCGGTGGTGGGTCTTCTTAGGAAACACTGGCTGGTTGCCACCTCTCATCACCAGCCTCTTCACTAACTTACACTATCCTTCTCATCTGGACACTCATAGGCTGAAGTGTCCCACCTCCTACAAGTCCAACATTCATTTTGTTTGCAATCGTTGGTTTCCTTGCATTGTTCCGTTCCTTGCTCCTTCTTCCATTTGTGACAATCTTCCTTCTTGTGCCCTGACTTCCTGCAGAACCAGCAGCCTCCTCCGGTCCTCTCCCTGTTCCCTCTTCCACTTGTAACAGTACTCTTTTCTGTGTCCTGGCTATTCTACAGCACCAGCAACTTTCCCTCAATTTTTTGCTTTTCACATACATGCCCCTTTCTTGCCTTGGAACCCAGCACTACGACCTGCCTAAAAGTGGATGTACTGGACTTGAGGTAGGACTCCAAATTCTAGAGCCCTGTGCTAAAGCTTCTTGCATGCTTCTTGGTTGTGCCTGCTTCCTACTTGCACTTTTTAATTCTGCATTATCAAGAGCATCGATGAACTAGTCCCTCAGTAGAATAGCCAACAGGTAAGGTGCTGTCTCCAGGGTACGCTGCCTTAACTCTCCAGGTCATGAGCAAGCTGCTGTAGTGATTTCTCCTCGAGCCCGTACACGGCCTCTGGAATCTTGCTCTTGTAAACCTCAGTCTGGTATATGGTTTCCATATCTGCACTCCAGCACCTCTACTAGGGACTGATAACTGTTCCTCTCCCATGACTGACATCTGGCCCAGAATTTCCATTCTGGCACCCCCTTATGGCTAGTAGCAAGCTACACTGCTCTCTGCCTCTCCATCCCAATCATTCTGAGTCTGCAAATAAAAAAACTGTGCACGGTAAGCTTTCCCAAGATACTCTACCATCAGACTTCCCGAGGATTCTTTTTTACCTGGACCCCCATTATAGCCATGCACTTCACTGGTTTGGGGCCATAAAAACGGGGGAATCGTAAGTAAGGGCCAGGACTTAAATCTCCTACATTCTGATTATTCAACCCTGTAATGCTACCTGTAGATGCTTGGGATCCGTCTAGATTCACCATACGCTTTGTCCATTCCTTTTCATATGCTCCCTTGTACACAAACCTGAGGCTCAGCAGTGCAAAATTGCTCTATAGCCTCAGTTTTCTCACTAATTATCTTAACTTGAGTCAACTACATGCTTCAGCTGGTTATCTACATGCTGTCTGCACTCCATCACTATTCTCTCACTCAATCTTCAGCTTGTTGTCCACGTGCTGTTTGCACTCACGTCATTATTTCCTCACTTATTGTCTTCAACTGGTCATCTACATGCTGTTTACAATCCATCACATTATTGCTTACCTCATAGCTTCTGCTGCCTCTAAGCTTGGCACCTACTTCACTCCTTAAGCAATTCCTGTTCTTCCTTCCATTTACCCCATGAATGCATCTGGCTGTCTTTGCACCCTCAGTTGTACTTTCCTCCGTTGCTCGTCCATGATGCCTCTTGAAGTTGCTCATATCGTTCTTTTTGTTCTTCACATTGTGCCTCTAGTTGTTCCCTATGTGCCTTCACTCGTAGAGTTTGTGCCTGTAATAGTTCATTGAGTTCTTTCTTTTCATCAATCGGTTCCAGAAGTTGGACATTTCGTGCTTCCAATAGTTTCATGATTGCAATCAATGACACCTCGTCTTCCTGCTCTAGCTCGAGATCCTGTCTGCACACCTCCTGCATCCATGTCAAAGGTTAGACTCACTGCAGTAAATTGAAATTATCCCACTCCTGACACCAGTGTTATGTCCCTGTCCCCACACTGCCATATGGTCCCACCAGCAGTACTTCAGTACAGGAAGGACTTTGCCCACTGGAGTTGTTCTTCCTATGGTCAGTCTTTAGTTGTACAGTACACAAAGATCAGCTGAGGCGAAAATAATTACTGACTTATTAAAGTTCACTGTCTTTATTTTCCAAATAATTCCCACTTAATGCTTTCCAACTTCACTTCACTGTTTCTCACAAGAACTGGAGCTATACAAACTTTACTAACTGCTATTACACTTAACGCTTGACAACACTTCCTTGTTATTACAATTTCTCTGATATTCTGTACCAACTTCAATAAACTCTTCATTGTTTTCACAAGTACCGAAAATAATCTTCACTAACTGTAGAATTAGACTTAATGCTTGCCAGCAACACTTTACAAACTTCACTAACAGCACTGCACTACACTCAAACTGAACTGAAACCCGACTGGACTGTTCTAGTCTGTTATCCATCCATATATAAGCTTGCATTGTTTGAGAATCATCTACTTCTCCACAATTCTGGAATGTGCTGGTCTTGCATCAGCCCCTAGCAGCAACAGCTACCAACTAGGACACATCAAAACATGTCCGAGTTTTCCTGCATTACATAACACTGTAAATTATTTAGCATACTGACTTAAAGTACATAACTAACAAACAATTACCAAAATTATGAAGAAAAAGAGCACAAAAATTATTGCATAACTTGCGAAATAACAACGCTCACAAACAGCAGACAAACTGGCAACTCTGACTCGTACCAAAACCAGCTACCATAAACGTCAAGAAGCTGCAGAGACTACCTAACTACCTGATCTCGCTTCTTAACAGTATTTTTAGCTAATTATAGTGGACCTCCCTTCATATTTTACCCTGTCATATAATTATGTATATATCAATCACCTGATATACAAATTGACACCAATCTCCTGAAATATGAGGAGTGAAAGCCATACCCAACTATAATGGAACCAGTTCAACGACATTCCCCAGTCTGGACCAAACATCTCAATCTTGAAGCTTGTAAATATCTGCATAAAGCCAGAGTTTCTTATGTATCAAAAGACCAAGGGCCATGTATGCCTGCGTGTCAATGAGATCATTGATCTATGGAATGGGATGGTGTACTGAACTTCTCAGTCCCTTCACACATGTTCTCAACTGCAGTGTTCCCAGGACTCACAGGAGCCTTACCTCAGGATCATCCCCATCTGTTATCATCTTAGATGGTTTTTGTGCCACCTATCGTGTTGCATTCACGGGTGGTCTGAGCCAAGTCTCTTGCATGAATTCATAGTCCCCTCTTATTTAAGGGATTAGTGTATTGGAAAAAAAATGGCTTTATGCTGAAACTTGTCTTCTTTTTTAACCCCTACACACCGGGGGTTTTCATAATCGCCCACTCCTCCCTATGGGGGATTTCCATGATTTTAAAATAGTACCCAGACTTCAAATCCTAATACCTGCCTAATTATAATAGCCAGAGAAAAAATTAAAGATGCATAAGACTCACCAACTCATCCTCTTCCAAATAGAAGTATTCCCCTGGTGTCTAGGTGATATCCCCTTATGTACTGTTGACAAATGATAACCTGTTTCTTGTCATACGCAGAAGGTCTAACATGTTGTCACATTTCTTCGTGAGAAGGGCATCTTTCTCAGTGTTTTGCTGAGGGCCAGGAAAAAATTTTCTGTTTGCCCAGACAGGGTCCACAGGTCCCCAGTACTATGTTCAAGCAAATACTTGATCAGCGCCGGGCCTGTGTACTAGTGCTCAATGTACAGAATGCGGTGCTTGCTGAAGCACTTTTCCATCAGCACTTTGATGACTGATGCCAGAAAACCGTGAGGATTGTCACTAGGTATATCAGCATCCGTAGCCAAATAAACTATCACATCAAGCAGATATCCTGTTTTGCAGTTGCAAAGGACAAAGAATTTTAGTCCAAAGCTAGTGATGCTTGGATATACATACTGAATAAATGCCAACCTGCCCCAGAATAACAACAGTGACTCGTCAATAACCTCTTCCTGAAACGGACAAAAATCCCTGGAAAATGACTCCTTGAGCATGGTCCAGGATGGGTCTAATTTTCCATAACCTGTCAGAACTCGGTCCAGGCTCAAAATTTCTGTTGAAGTGCAGGAATGTTAGGATTACTAGGTACCTGTCATGGGCCATATACTCACCAAAGATAGGTGTGCCCTTGAGTTCATCAACTGACCAATAGTCATTGGGCACATGTTTTCTTACACGTGCACCATCAACATGATAGGCTAGCCACACAAACAATTGCCCTACCTCCACAGGTACCCAGCCAGTTCCTCATGTGCTTGCTTTTGCTGGAAGGCACGTCCAGATACCACACACTCATAGCCAGGTGGAAATTAATTTCCATCCACTAGGTACAGCATAAATGCAGTGGTAAATATTGCCCTGAAAATATTATTTATAGTCCACACGGCCTGGGGGAAGTTGATCCCTCCTGAAAACCTGCCCCTTCCTCATCGAAAACAGGCACAGAATACTCAAATCATGCTCCTTCCTCCCACACAAAGGTATCAGCTCTGATAACACCTGGTAAAATTGGCCATTTGACATGGCCAGCACGTCTTTTCTGAGTGCATACACGCCCATGTGCATGCCCATGGGCAGGGGATGTTGAGGAAAGAGAGGGAGAGGTGTGGGAGGTGGGGGGTATGAGGGTGATAACACATCTGATGCAGGGCTTCCCTGGGGAGGTAGCTGCCTGCTGAGTCACACTACATGGGGCCGGTGTGGAAAATTCCACTCCTTAAGGGAGCCCGGTTGTGGTGGTTGGCCCTTGAAGTACTAGGCTGAGGTGACGCTAGATGTTTGAGGGCGAGACAACGGCGAGCGAGGTTGTGATAGTGGCGGTAAGATGGCTTAGTCGGTCGTTTACTGCTCAGATGACCAGCCAACTCCACGCTCACCTGGCCGGTATGCTGGGTCAATAGCCTCCTCTTCTTCAGTGGGCATCACTGTCGAAGGTCCCTGCCCTCCACTCTGCAGCAGTTTGAGAGCCAGCTGGGCATCTGAAGGTGGGAAGAGGTCGGAGGGCGAGAGAGTTCACTCCCCACGTGAACTTCTTCTTTCGTCAGAAGATGTACTCTCACTGAGAGTACATGGGGACACTGCATCATCCAAGGCACTCACTGATGACACTGTCACTGAGCCCTTTCCCTGCCAGTAAGGGCAGATCTTTCCTGAGGGTCAATGATGCAATCGGCCCCGTGCATCAGGGAACGAACTGGACAAAGGAGGATGAGGAAGACATCACAATACACTCTACCAGTGCCGTGTACAGACTGAGCTGCTCATCATTGGGGTACATAAGGTACCTACCTACCCTATGGTTGTCATAGAAAATGGTCACCGGTTCAAAGCGTGGCGGGAAGGCGCTTATAGCTTTACACATCAACTGGCAGTGCTCTGCATCCCAAATAGTGATGGCTATACGCGTCAACTGGTGCATAGAGGTTAAACATATCCAATGAATATAATATTTTAAAAACAATAATTTAGATCCTAAGGCAAAATTTGATTTCTACAAATTGTTTTACACACCTCTGAATGAAATTGCAACAGATACAATTTTTAAGGTACACTCAAGAGTAAAAATTTTCCTGCTAAATTAAATTTACTAAAAAACAAAACAAAACAACAGAAGTAATTATCTATGTTTCATGAAGGCAAGATAAAGTTGTCAGGACCCCAACTTATAATAATACAATTCATAGATAGATAGATAGATAGATAGATAGAAAGATAGAAGCACCAGCCAGGGTGTGAGAATAGGAAGTGTGTCAGCGTGAATCGACCAAAGGAAATAGGTTCAGCAAAGACTTAATCAACAGTATGGCAGTGGGCACCGGAAGCACTACATACACACAGACCTACAGGGTTCTAGAATCTTCCAGTGACAGTGTAGCCCACGTGACACGAGCCCTGCTAAACTCAAAATGTAGGGATTAGAGAGCAGAAAGGGGATAGCCATAAAAGTGAAAGGTCATGGAGAGAGGAAGTAAGAAGAGGGGTTGGCAGAGACTTAGTAAATTACGTTTGCTGTGTAATGTATATACTGCTCAAGTTAGACTTTCCTTGAAGATAATAAATCAAGATCAACTTCCTGTATGCATACTTTAACTACTCCTGCCTTCAACTAGCACAAAAGCTTGCTTAAATCTCAAGATTTACATATTACAAGACAAGAAAGAGTCACATATTTAGTTGGAGGCAGCGATGTCAGGACTCCATAAAGTTATCAAATATTAATCTGTCTTTCCAATACGCTAATCCCTTCATACTGAGGGAATTAATTTTGGAAACAAAAAGAGTATGGGCCATAGCTTTTCAGCTCGGGGATATCTCATTTTACTCCTACAACCACAAACTAATTCTGTTCATGACAGTGACCTGCACGGACTTTCAGAAGGGAAGGAGCCCAGTTGGAAAAAAAAAAAAAAAAAAAAAAAACACTCCCCAAACATTTCTTAATGAAATCCACAATGCCATATAGGCCTTACAGCACACATGTATACACTCAAAGAACTATTTTAAAATTGCAAGTGGTAAATATTCTTGAAATCTTTTAAATTCAATGCATTACTTTTATATATAAATCTGATTAAAGGAAATAAATAAAATTTTGTTGTAAAAAGGGCATTATTTTTACTTGTAAGATTTATAAAAAAATATGAAGATACTGAAATATTGGAGTGTGTTGACAATTATTTAGTTTTTACTTATATTGACTTTTATCTAAGCTGCTCACGTAAATCACGGTATTTTTGGCAATTCATCATTACGAGGACAAGCAAAAAACTATACAAAAAGAGAGGTGACAAAGATATAAAAACGTTTAATTTCCCTAACAGAGAATTATTAGGAATGCTTTCACTACCAAACCTAATGAAATAGTGTGTCAACATCATTCGCAAATTTAAAGACATGTATGATAAATATAGCTTAGAAAACAGGACAATACGACTATGACTCAGTCCTGTAAAAATACAACTAGGTAAGCACACACACACACACACACACACACATTAAGGTAATTGTATCTTAACAGGAATGAGCCAAGCTCGTACTCTCCCGTGTATTAAATCACTTTTATCATACATATCCTTAAATTTAAGAATTGTTGGCTTTTACTGTTTCATTCGGTGGTGCATTCCACTGATCAGTTGCCCTATTTGGGAAACTGAATTTCCTTACGATCTTTATCACGTCCCTTTTTGTGTAGTTGTTTGCAGTGTCCTCTTGCTGATGCATTCCCACATAGGTTAAACGAGTTTACTCATATACGTATATTTTCTCCTTCCTTGAGATGCATTCATATAGCATAATCATGTCTCCTATTTTCCTTCTATTGTAGACGTGTTGGTAGATTTAGTTTTTCTGAAATCTTTTCATAGTAGTTTAGATCCCTTAAGCTTAGGTACCCATCTTCTTAGCTTCCCTTTGAACTTTTTCAATCTTATCCATGTGTTTCTTGAGATGAGGATTCCAGACTGCTGACGCATACTCCAGGGCTGGTCTGATGAATGATGTTATCTTTCTCAGCATGGCTTCATTTAAGTAATGTGTAGGCTATTCTCATAATAACAAGCAGTGTTTACATTTCCGTACCTTCTCACTGATGTGGTCAGACGGAGACAGTCTGTTAATCCTTTCTAGGCCCTTCTCTCATTCTTATATGTGTAGGGTTGAACTTCCCAACTTATAATCCCAATCTGGTCTTTTTCCATTTTTACCAAACTTAATTATATGACATTTGTCCTACACATAATTCCATTTGCCATTTTATCGCTCCATTCATGAAGTTTATTTAGTGCTTCTTATAGCTCTTTACAAGAGTCTGTGTTAGAAATTCTCCTTTGTATTTTTGCATCATCAGCAAACCTATTTAAATAGTTTTCATTCCAGTGTTACTATATGTGGCACTTTTATACATAAAAAATATAATTGGTGCCAGCACTGAGCCCTGTGGAACTCCATTAGTCACTTCCCTCCATAATGAGTAATTACCCCTCTATACTGTTTTCATTCCTCTTTTTCTGAGAAAATTTTGCATCCAACAGTACAGTTTGCCTTGGATTCCTCCTTAGTGGTACAGTTTCCATAAAAGTCTTTTGGTGCAGTACTTTGTCAAATGCTTTGTTGAAATCGAGATAGATACTGTCCACCTATCCTTCTCTGTTCTATAATGTTTCTGCAGCTCTATCACGGCAGCTTAAAAGATTGGTAACACTTGATATCCCCTTTCTAAAACCAAGTTTACCTTTCCGTTATCTTGTTGTGTACTTCTAGATGATGTACCCAAACTTTTCTTATCAGCTTTTCTAGTATCTTACAACACTGGTTAATGATATTGGTCGGTAGTTGAGTGAATTCTGTCTGTTCCCTTTCTTGGAATAGAGAACAATGTTTTCTTTCAAATATCAGGTAAATACCTTGACCTAAGGATTCCTTGAATTTTAAATATACTGGTCTAATTACACCTGTAACTCTTTTGCACATTCTTGTAGCACCCAACATGAAATGGCGTCTGGACCATTTGCTTTTCCTTTGCCTAATTTACTTAACTCTTCCTGTACTTCTTTTCCTTATATATGTAAATCAGGTAATATGTGTGAAGACATGCATGTTTTCCATATCATCTCTCTCAAAACTATTTTCTTCTTTAAAAACTGATTGGAAATTTTATTTGGTGCATCACAAATATCTTTCTTTTGTGTATAGACTTACCCTCGTCCGTAATGGACTGTATTTTATCTTTAACTTGGTTTTTGCTTCGAATGTAGCTGTAAAGTAGCTTTGTTTGATTACTGTTTTTAAGTATAATATCATCTTCAAACTGTCTTTGGGCTTCTGTCCTTATCCTTATATAATCATTTCTTGCCTGTTTATAGTTGTTGTATGCCCTCTCACTATTGTGTCTTCCTGTATCTATTCCACAACAACTTTTTTTCCTTTGATTTTTTACATTCTGTTTTAAATCATTTCTTTATTTTCATTTCTTCTTCTTTGTGCAAGTGGGATGTAGATTTTGGACTCCTGTTTCATAAAGTTCACAGAATTTTCTATATACTAACATTTAAATCTCTTCCTCTAAGCTCCTTTTCCCCAATCTATTTCTGAGAAGTACTTCTTTAGGTCATGGTAGTTGCCCTTTTTGTTGGTTAGGCTCTTTTTGTAACTCCCATTGTTAACCACGTCATATGCAATCTTGAAGTTGCAGTCACTGCATGATCAGCTTTTGCCAAATGCAGGGTGATACATTATATTGTCAATATCATTTTCCTGCCTAGTAAATATAAGATCTAGTACTGATGGATCATCAGCTCCCTCTTTTCTTGGTGTTTTCCTGTACATGTTTTATTAGGAAAAACTCCTGCACAGGATCCAGGAGCTTTTGGTCCCAACAGCTTTCACAGCTTCTGACATCTAGAGCAAGGGGGAGCAACCTCACGGCCCCTTGGGCCTGATCCAGCCCTTAGCGGAGGTCTGGCAACCGGCCTGTCAACCTCGCTCAGCATGAGCATAGCAATCCAGCCTGCAAAATCCCAGCCAAAACAAACTAAGTTCTGACAAATATGCGCATCTGCCAGCTGCTATTTGTGGCTTTTCGCTCCCCTCACCCCAGCGCGATAGAGTCTTTCACTATCCCTTGAGACGCCAGTGTCCTTAGGACTTCTGCACAGAGAGAGATTTATATGTCACTCTTAAGGTGAGTACACATTTGTTGCATATCCAAGTATGTACGTAGTACTATTTGAAGTTCATAGATATTTTTGAGACATTTACCCACATAGCTCAAACACGTTCCACCCTTTCAAGTGTGGAAGTTATATCCTGCTATATATTTAAGCACTGGGATTCAATCACTGTCATGTTTATTTTTGATATAACTATGTAAATGTATTTATATTTTGTGTCTAAAACCTGCATAATGACCTTACACTTATTGCTTATTAAAATTGTTTCAGATCATCATGTCTGCGACCCCACCTGTTAAGAAGAGGAAAGTGGACCTCGAGCATCATGTCTTCAACCCTGAGTGGAAGGAGAAGTACTTTTTCAAAGTGTTTTGGACAGGCTAGGTGCTTCATCTGCCTCAAGACTGTGGCTGTCTTCAAGGAGTTCAACGTGTGCCGCCACTAGGAGACAGAGCACCGAACGTCAAACTACGCTTCAATGTCTGCCACCGAGAAGAAGGACGCCATCACTAGACTGTCAGGCAACCTGCACAGAGAAGCACTTCACTCTTCCGCAGAAAAAAAACAGTTGATGGAGCCAACAATATGACATGCATCAGTTACAAACTCTCCTGCCTCCTTGCTCACCGGATGAAGCCATTCTTGGACGGGGACTTCATCAGAGGAGAGTCTTGTCGCTTGTGGTGGACTCCATCTGTCCAGAGCAGCGTTTCTGCCTTCAGTGTGAGCCTTTAATCACACACTGTTCATTGTCACATCAAGATGTCAGACAATGTGCACAACACACTAAAGACCCACTGCTTGACCATAGTGCCTCTCTTGCTCTTGATGAGAGCACACATCGCAAACAACATGGCCCAGCTGGCCGTTTTCATCCGTGGGGTTGCCTCTGGCCTCCAGGTGTGTGAGGAGCTCCTCCAGCTTTTCCTGCTGCATTAGCTTTAGCCAGTGGACAAGACATCTTCGATGCCATGCTTCAGTATGTCAGGCAGCACACTCTCGACCTCTCCTGTCTCGTGTGCATGACAACTGGCCGGTGCCCCACCTGTGGCTGGGGAGAAGAAGGGTTCCGCCTTACTGCTATTGTGCCATTGTGAACCCACAGGACACACCCAGCCCATCCACAAGGTGCACTGCATCTGCATCCACTAAGAGGCACTGTGTGCCAAGTCTGCCAACCTCATTGACATCAAGTTTGTTGTGACATAGGTAGTCAGCTCTATCCTCTCCCGCAGCCTTAACCACCGCCAGTTCCAGGCACTGATGGACAAGGTCCCAGCGCACACTACAGAGACCTGCTCTGTTCACTGAGGTCTGCTGGCTGAGTTGTGGAGCCATGTTGTCCTGTGTGTGTGACCTGCAGCAAGAGATCACCACCTTCCTCTCTCTGAAGAACCTCCCCCATGCTGATCACTTCTCTGACTTACGATGGCTTACTCGCCTGGACCTGCTCACGGAGACATTCTCGTGACA